>NW_015632043.1:10027-16153 GCF_001515625.1 Sinocyclocheilus rhinocerous
TTTTGATTGCTTCTATTGTCCTCATTTGTAAGCCACTTTGGATAAAAGCGTCTGCTAAATGACTAAATGTAAATGTAAAAGTAAATTATTATTATTATTGGCAAAGAAAGAGTTTTAAAAATAACTTTATATTATTTTTTCTATTCAAACCGGTTTCCGAATGGTAATAATACAGAGGAATGCAGGAACAGAAACATTAAAATATCGATTCTACTCGGAGTGAACCAATTGTTGTTGTTGTTTTTTTTTCATTTTTAAGCCCTGTTACGATATGGCGTGAACACAATTAAACATTCACAAAAACAGCAAATTTTCATACTCAAGAAATACAGTGAATTTTCATACTCAAGAAATACCACCTCACATATAAAAAATAAATAAATAAATAAAACAAAATAAAATAAAACCGTAATATTCACATGATAAATACCTTGTATTCTAAGGATCGAAGGATTACTTTTATGCATTATTTTAAAATGTTTTCACATAGGATACCCCTCCTGATGGCATATTTGTGTTCAACCAATTGATCCAGTAAGAGTCTTTTTGTACTCCCAATATAAAATAACTTACATTGAGGATATTCTTGTCCATAAATAACATTAGTAGTTTGACAATTATTAAAATGTTTAATAGACTATATCTTGTCTGTATTTTCATCTAAGAATGTTTTACTTTGTACAACATTATGGCAATAAAACAACACTTTAAGGTAATCCCCAATTCACTTTACTATTCTAAATCCGCGATGCTCGACGTTGTATTCTCACATACATGAACAGTTGAACCACTGATGTCACACGGATTACAAAGCAGTTTTTTGTACTCCCAAACTGCTTGCTGCTGCTGCTGCTAATGCTACTGCTGTTATATTAACAAGACATGTTTAGTAATTACTCCTCACGCGAATAACCTGCGCATAGTTTTCCAACTTGTAACGAACGCAATAATCCACTGAATCAGAGTGAAGACCGTTTACTTATCTTAGCTGATTAGTTTCAGAGAAACTCTGAAAGCGCGCTGCAGGAATCTCTAGTGAATGCTAGCCAGCCATATAAATGCAAGGCAGTAAGCTCATTGGCTGCATATGCAGCATGAATGAATTTTCATACTCAAGAAATACCACCTCACATATAAAAAATAAATAAATAAATAAAACAAAATAAAATAAAACCGTAATATTCACATGATAAATACCTTGTATTCTAAGGATCGAAGGATTACTTTTATGCATTATTTTAAAATGTTTTCACATAGGATACCCCTCCTGATGGCATATTTGTGTTCAACCAATTGATCCAGTAAGAGTCTTTTTGTACTCCCAATATAAAATAACTTACATTGAGGATATTCTTGTCCATAAATAACATTAGTAGTTTGACAATTATTAAAATGTTTAATAGACTATATCTTGTCTGTATTTTCATCTAAGAATGTTTTACTTTGTACAACATTATGGCAATAAAACAACACTTAGGTTTATCCCCAAATCAAGAACTTTCATGGGTAGGTGGTAAATAACTATGTACTTATACTCATAATACTCAATATCACCACATAACAAATTAAAGGTGCAGTAGGAGATTTTGGAAAATGCTAACTTTAGCCTGATAGCACTGAAAGTGAACGTCCCACCCTCTCTGCAATCGCCGTCCAATGCCACGCCACCTGAACGCATAAACGCTCACAGACCAGAATACCAGAGACAACATTACAACAATAGGCTACATCAGCAGTTCCCAATTCCAGCCCATGTTCCGAAGTGAAGTAAACTTCAATGGATTTCCCCTGCTCAGGGAGGAGGGAGCAATGAACACTGTGTAGGGAGCATGTGAGTCGGAACACAGTTCATGCACGTAGCTCACTTCTAACGAGCTGGTTATCTGAATCGGGTGTGTTAACTAAGCGAGACATGCAAAATATGCAGAGCGGGGGGCGCCAGGACTGGAATTCGGAACCGTTGGTCTACATCATGTGTCATTCACCGGTGAGAAAACTTTAAAAGTACTACAATACCAGGAAGGAAGATCGGGTTGTTGATGTTTGTCTGCCATTCTCTCTCTGTCTGCACAGCGTGCGTGAACGCGCAGATGACGTATCCTGTCTGCGCGAACAGGGTGCGCAGAGGTATGCTAATACATACGTTGACAGACAGGTAGGAAAGCATATTAAAACGCTCGGACCGAGCGGATGAACATTTCTTGGTCCTACGCCTTCCACAGAATATATAAATACAGGTAAATATATTTAGACCACTTAACTTAATGATTGCTATCGTGATGTGTAGAGAATTTCAACCAGCATAACAAAAACATTTCTGAAGACAATCACCTATTGCACCTTTAACTCCAACCTAGAACTACAAGTGCATCCAAACTTTACCTGCATACATACAGGATACTCATAACTCTCTGACTCCAACAGTGGAGAACAATTTGCTACATTATGAATGGATCTTGGTGCACTACCACTAAAAAAAAAACACCTTCAGATAAGGCTACTAGGACACTGCCATCCTCCTCTTAAAGGGCTAGAAGAACACCCCTACTAAGCCCATGAAGGACAGGATTTCTCATCTCATGTAGTTTCGATCTTGAAACAACCACCTACAGTTTTAGTCTGTGACCATCATAAAAATGTATTTGGACCTCCGGACGTATCAACAGTATTAAAACAAAGAGAGGCCACGTGAATCTACCTAAATCCATTAAAACATATTCTTGTAAATGTTCAAATTTATGTAACCTACAGCAAACCTATTTCATACTTATTCAGAGAAATTTGTCACAGAGTAAGTGACAGCCATTTGTAGCTGTTAACATACAAATGAATGCATGCATGATAGTACATTCTTTTTCCATCATTTTTGGACTCTTTGTGTTCAGGACATAGGTATCCTGGTAGTGGTTTGGTAAGTGTGTAATGCATTGATAAACTTTTAAAGACAAAGTCCATCACCCTAACTCCAGAACAGTCTTCCTAGTGTTGTGCTGGAGGCAGACACACTCTGTCACTTTAAATCTAGATTAAAGATTTATTTAACCTAGCATACACAAAACACACTATCAATTTTTATGATTCAAATCCCTTAAGGAACTGGAACCAGGAACACTTCCCATAACCCCCGATGTACTTGTTACATCAAAAGAGAAATAGGATCTATGCATACTGTACGTTAGTCTGTCTATCCCATCCAAGGTTATTGCAATCATCCAAATCCAAACTGCACCCAGGAAAGATCACAACAAAGCCCATGAATGTCAGTTAAGTCCACAACAATTGGACAAGCCATTGGCACAGATCCATGAATCTGTGCCAATGGCTTGTTAGCTATGAATAAGTCATGCCATGACAAGTGAGGATCACAAACTTTTAACAAGAAGCAGACATTTTAAAAAGAAGCATGATCATTGTACTGATAAGTCAGTGTCCTACTTCTGCCTGCAATACTTCTTTTTTCAATATCTATATATTTATCACATACATTTACAGGAAGTGCTGTAAAGCACCTTTAACTTGTTTCTGGGTTTAAGGACTCATTCCTGCAGCACTCTATATCAAAAGCAAAAAAAATCAATAAATAATAAATAAAAATAAAAATAGTGCTTCCATTTATGAGACTGTCACATCAGTGCAGAATAAGTCCAGCTAAGAGTGGAGCCATCAACCGATTATAGAAACTCACCAAAAGGGAGGTTATCTAATAAGCTTATGTCCGCCAACATGAGAAATATCTGTACATACAAAAGGCAATTGGCAGTACCAGCACCACCATCAATGGCTTTGTAGCGCTTAGCTACGGATCTTATTGAACATTGTGGCAGCATATGAATATACGCATGGCACTATAGTATAAATGAAGGCTCACCATCACTGCACCCCGAATATATAATATCTAACAGCTATAGAGAGGGCTTCTGCTATATGAAACAGTCCTAACAGACACATGGTCAAGGCTGTGGGTATTAGGACAAGAGCCCTGTGAAAGTACTATGGAGAGAAAGACTTCTCCAGTTTGAAGTCCGCAAGGGAATCAATAATAGAGCTTGTAAGCTCTCCTGTGTAAGGTGGGCTTGCATCGCCACTTAGTCCAGCTCTATTTCTAAACAAGAAATATGTTGGCTGGGTTACAAGATGTTTTTTTCTGCATATTGAATGTAGGCCCTAAATGCTGAAGATAGTTAAAGAGCATTAGCTTGTGACTGCATTCTAATGCAGTCAATCACCTAGGTAATCCTACTCGCAAACTCCACTCATTTTTAGAGGGGAATAGCGGGCATCAACACAGTTAATTGAAAATAAGCTGAATAAAAGAAAATAATCCCTCAGGTCCACTGAAATAAACCAGTACCTTCAGCTGGAGATATGAGAGGATCTGTTTTAATGTGATTCACACACTGAAATGTGTGATAATAATGTTTTCTATTTGAATATATTTTAAAATGTATAGAAAATGTAATACACATCCAAAGTTCTGGCATGAAACTCTAGATGGCGTGGGTCTAACTCAATCTGACATTATGACATCATCACATGGCACAGCTGATTAGTTCTCTCTTGTATTGGTAGCCTATGAGCTTGCTGCTGCTTGTGGTAGCAGTTGCAGTGCACTTCAGAAACATCTGAAATCAGCATCTAAGATAAGATAAGTGAATGCTCTTTTAATCTATATCGCTGTGTTTATTGCGTGATCTGCCAATTAAATTCAAAAATAAGCAACCATAAAGTTTAAACTAAGTGTCATGTTAGCAGTTTGCACCGTATGCAGTGAAGTGAAGTGAAGTGAAGTGAAGAAGTGAAATGAAGTGACATGTGGCTAAGTATGGTGACCCATACTCGGAAGTTGTGCTCTGCATTTAACCCATCCAAGTGCACATACACAGTAGTGAACACACACACACACACACATAAACACACACACACACAAACACACACACACACACACACCGAGCAGTGTGGGCAGCTTTAAGTCCAAAGGAGGTTTGCAGGTTGCCATTATACTTAAAATGTGATGCTGAATTAGGGGAAATCTACAGTTTTATGGGAATTTTGCAGTTTCAAATTACTTGTAAGATTTATTGACTATACGTGTTATTTTATTTTAACATATCTTACCATTATGGACAATTAGTTATTTTCAGACTGTATCAGACTGTATTGTTTGAAATCTGTGGAATGTTTGAATTCTGTGAAATGTGTGATTTCTGCAAAATTGGTAAATTCTTTAAAATGTTTAAGTATGATTGGGTTTGACTTGCATTGAGATTATTTAGCCTTGAAAATAATCCGTGTCTTTTTTTTACCATTTAAGAAAGCTTATAGACAGGTAAGGTCATCATTTTATAATGTATATAATGTCATTGATGCCATCCAAAATGGGAATAGAGACTTTGAGATGGACTCTGATACAAATGACAAAAAGTAATATAAAGATGCCTGTGAACTGGAAAAGGAAAATGACCACCCATTTATGTTGGCCCATCTGATGATTATGTGAACATCATGCCAACAAAACCAGGCCATTCAAGAACACAGACTATAACAGGTATAGCTGTCTGATTAAGGATTTTATCTGTCTCAACATTAATTTCTCTGATGAGGATATCACTAATGATGCAGTCTCCCATCATACACCAATGGAGTACTTCTGAAGGTTTGTGTCAGAAGATATGATCAAGGCTCTGGCAGGTAACACCAATGAGTACAGATTACAAAAGAAAGGAGCATTAATAAAACCATTATGAGACTATGGGAATTGAACATGGCTATGAACAGAGCAAGACATTGTAAATACCAGTAAATAGTCTTGATTTAATATATTTTTATAATAAATATAATATTCATTAAAACATGACTTGTCTGATTATTATTATTGTGTGATTATTTGTGTATGGATATATAGGCTGCTGTTTTGGGGCTACATAAGCAGTATACCCTGCAAATAAACCCTTAGATCTTCTTTAGATTTGTTCAGACAGTAAAATCACTGAAATTCTGCTACCCCAAAGGCCCAACGTTGTAATATTACAACATTTCACTAAAAACATACTAAAATATAAAACATGTTAAAACTCATTTATTTCTTCATTAGAGGCCTCCCACAACAACATATAAATGGTGAAATAA
>NW_015632043.1:17139-25673 GCF_001515625.1 Sinocyclocheilus rhinocerous
TGGAGTACTTCTGAAGGTTTGTGTCAGAAGATATGATCAAGGCTCTGGCAGGTAACACCAATGAGTACAGATTACAAAAGAAAGGAGCATTAATAAAACCATTATGAGACTATGGGAATTGAACATGGCTATGAACAGAGCAAGACATTGTAAATACCAGTAAATAGTCTTGATTTAATATATTTTTATAATAAATATAATATTCATTAAAACATGACTTGTCTGATTATTATTATTGTGTGATTATTTGTGTATGGATATATAGGCTGCTGTTTTGGGGCTACATAAGCAGTATACCCTGCAAATAAACCCTTAGATCTTCTTTAGATTTGTTCAGACAGTAAAATCACTGAAATTCTGCTACCCCAAAGGCCCAACGTTGTAATATTACAACATTTCACTAAAAACATACTAAAATATAAAACATGTTAAAACTCATTTATTTCTTCATTAGAGGCCTCCCACAACAACATATAAATGGTGAAATAATTTTTTTTCACAGATTTTTTCTACATTTTGGTCTTTCAGGGTTAACATTGTCATGTACATTACCATGCAAATCCCTCAGAGAGTTGTCATTACAGAAATATAATTGTTTGTTTTCTTGGTTTTGGTCAAGTTTAGCAGGGCTCGACTATAAGGGCTGGCCCATTGGTCTATAGCCAATGTAAGAGAGTGAGAGCTTGAAGGTCAAGCATTAGAAGCACATGCCAATTTTTTAGCAAAAGTGTCAGGCTTTAATGTAGTTACATTACAGCTGTAATTATTTCCAAATTGTTGCAAATTTTCTTTTTGTAAACAAAAGTTTAAATGAATAGAACTTCTTTTTTGGCAAGCTCACTGAAAATGCTGTCAGGGCAGTAACATACTTTCCAAGAAACATCTCTTTACAAAAATATTATTGTTAAGTAAACTGATAAAATAAACCTTTGACGAATTTCTGTGTCTGTCATAGAGGACAGTCGGGGTAAACCATTTCTTTCATGATCATGAACCAGATTCTCTGGTATAGCTTCAACTTTTGAGAACACTCCTGAAAGACAAAAAAGTTAAGCATGTTTTAAGTCCAAAGGAGATTTGCAGGTTGCCATTATACTTAAAATGTGATGCTGAATTAGGGGAATTCTACAGTTTTATGGGAATTTTGCAGTTTCAAATTACTTGTAAGATTTATTGACTATACGTGTTATTTTATCTGAAAACATATCTTACCATTATGGACAATTAGTTATTTTACCTGAAGACATATCTTACCATTAAGGACAATTAGAACCTTCTTCCACTGTGTATTTCCAACTTTGGGTGTCTGACAGAAGAGTATTTTGTGCTTGTCACACACAAAAATGCGGTCCAAGACAAACTTGTCCACAGTTGTGTGGGTGAGGTTCCACATAGATGCATTTCTGCAAACAGTTGATAAGAGCTCCAGACGCTTCTCATTCACTGACTGCCAGTCTATGGGCTCCACCACAGAAGGACCAACGGAGGACTAACACCCACAACACAATCGACACACATGCACATATACATGAAAGCCAAAAACACACAATATATAACTAAAAATTCAATTCAAGTTGCTTTTAAATAAAGCAAATAAGTGAACCCAGTGTACAATGGCAAACTGTCTTACCAGTATGTATGGCTGTGATGCTCCCTTGTCTGGCCACTGGACTGAAGTATGTTTCGTCGTAACAGATGGAAAGGTCCAAACAAACATCTCTCTCCTCTCCGCATAGTCTGAAAATGTATTGAAGGGAACTCTCAAAGTTGTGGGATATTTTAAATGACAAATACAACATAGCAGGGGTGCAAATCTGGTTTGACAGGCGGTGGGCCCAAAACGGAGTACTGGGTGTAGGGGTGGAAGAAAAAACGATTCTCCAATGCAATGGAGCTGTATTCTACTTGCTGCCAATTAAACACAAACACACACACAACATTGGTTAAAGTCCCCCTGTAGTGAAAATCAAGTTTTTTATGTTGTTTATTTGTCTATGTGGTGTTTTTAATATGTTTTTAGACAAATCATGGGCCAATCCATTAATCAACACCATTGCTGAGAATATTCTCCTTAAAACTGTACTTTCCTAAAAGGCAGTCCCAAAAACTCGGTTTGAAACAGCCCTTTTTTTGCTATGTCAAAAAAATCAATAACCAATCACGTCAAGGGATCCTATCATTAGCATATCATTAACTGTGCTCTAGTGAGAAGGCAGCCAGGTTAATCCGGTATATTTTTCTGATGTTTCGCTAGCTGTTGATATTTTTCACTATTTTCACAATAGCATGTGCTGTTAGTGCTTATTTATTTTATTGCACTGCTTGACAGTGTGCGGTATCAATCACCGGTATTTCAGTTTTTCTCTTGCAAGTGCTCTATGAAGGCATAATTTTTGCTGTTTGGAATGTAATATAAATTTGATATATGAAACTCACTAATTGACAGACGACAGATTTCAAAAGCTCATGTACGCTTTGTGTGTGTTTTTTCTGAAGTGCACTTGCGGCATGCAAGTTATGTCTTAAGAACTGGACATAACACCTGACATGTTAAAATAGATCTGTGCATTAGTGTGAATGTAGCCTTACCACTGTCTATGACATCATCAGTAATATGAAAATATGTTTATTATTTATTTTTAAAAATGGTATTTCTAAAAAAAAAAATATTTCCATTTGTTTTGTAAGTTTGGTCTGAGTTCTTGATGCTTTTACAACGTTTTCACCAGCAGGTGTTGCCAGCATGTGCTGTTTCAAGTGCTTTGAAACATCGAATCATTTTTCGAAGCAATTGGTTCAATTGATTCAATGCTTCGAAAAGCTTTGTTTCTCCCATCACTAGTTCGCTGTGCTGTATATTTCTGTTAATATTGTTTTCTTTTGAGTTTAAGTTACTGTGGTGTGGATTGTGTGGAGAATAGCGGAGGTTTCCGAGCTTCCGTCGCGGGGTCCGTCTGTCTAAAGGACTGGCGTGCTGCTTCCACCACTCTTTAGTTCCGCTGGCCGGTACCAATGGACTGATGAATTGTAGGGAGGATTGAGTTGTTTAAGTGGGCATTTCTTTCTAATTTTTAATTTCCTTAATTGTACTTTGGTTTAGTTTTTCTTTCTAAGACTTATATTTAATCTTTATTTCAATGGTTTAAATAGTTTGATACTTATATTGTTATTGTATTTTGTAGTTGTTTCTTGTTTTCCCCTCTTGTGTGCAACATGGACTAGTCAAGTTGAATAAATGTGCTCCTATTGTGTCATTTGTTAGTCAGTTCAGTTTGTTTGTCATGCTTTCAGTTATTTTGAGTTTAGTTTTGTTCTGGTGACCTCTTTTATAGGCCTATAGGTTTTTATAGGCTTTTCCTATGCCCTACTATTTTTTGACTGCTGGGTCCCTGACAAGTGGTGGCAGCGGTGGGATAGACCAGTAGGAGGCATAGTTTCCCAAAAATAATTTTTCTCCTCCCACCTTTCTCTGCCATTTGAACTTCAAGCTCTATGCCCCATGAATCGGGGAGGACGGAAAGCAGCCCCAAAGACTGCTCTGGTAGAGGAACCTGAAGAAGTGTTGCAGGAGCTGGGGGAGGATGGAGTGGCACAGGATGTGAGAGAGGCTGAGATTATAGAGCCTGAAAGTAGAGAGCCAATGCTTGCTGATTTGACAGGCCTGTTCCGAGCACATATGGCAACCATGGATGCCTGGGAAGCTCAAAGGAATCAAGAATATGCCCAGCAAGTGCGTCGGTTTAAAGCCCTTCAGCACCAGTTCAGTTTGTTGCAGCTGGAGGTGCAGGCTCGCATGACTCCCAACTCCTAATCCACTGCTGACTGCTGGGGACACCTTGGAAAGTCTGGATGATGATGATGCTGTCGCTAGCCACCCCCCCGTCTCAGTCCACCACCTGTCGAAAAGATCTCTCTGAAACTCGTGAGACAGGTCAGTGTCAATTTAAAGAGCCCAAACTTGAGAAGTTGTCTGAATCTGATGACATTGAGCACTTCCTAATCACTTTTGAGAGAATTGCAGCAGCTTGTCGGTGGCCAAAGGAGGATTGGGCCTTCCGCTTGATTCCTCTCTTGACGGGTAAGGCCAGTGCAGCTTATGTTCATATGGATGTTGATGAGACACTGGAGTATGAGGAAGTTAAATCTACCATCTTAAGAAAATATGACATCAACCGAGAAACTTATAGACAAAGGTTCCGTTCTCTAGATGTTGAACCCCTTAAGAGTCCCAAAGAATTATATATGCGATTAAAATAACTTTATGTCAAGTGGATGCAGCCAAAAGGTAAATCAGTTGAGGAAGTTATAATTCTGGAACAGTACCTAAGAATGCTTTCTCCTGAGCTCCAGGTTTGGATCCGGGAACATGATCCGAAGTCTGCTTTACAAGCAGCAACACTGGTAAATTTGTTTGTGGCGGCACGTAAGGGAAATCAGTCTTGGTGTTGGAAGACCAGCAGGGATAGCCGCCGACCAAACTTCCCCCAGCAACCTCAGAGAAATGTTCCTGGTACTGGAAAGCCTCCTGGAGGAGGGCCCATATTTGTGACTGCTGCTAAGAGTCATAGGAAAGTGCCAACCTGCTATCTGTGTAGTCAAGAGGGCCATACAAAACCAATGTGCCCTAAATATACAGCCAAGACTATTCACCTGTGTTATGTTCCCCCGAGGTCAAACGAGTCAAGAAGGAGAAGCTGGGTGGGCACCGCAGATGACCACCATGGAGGTGAATGGAAAGGAGTTGCAAGCCCTTGTAGACACAGGAAGTGATCAGACCCTGGTACATCACAAGTATATTCCACCAGCACAGCTCAACCTCAGTGATGAGAACTCCATTCGCTGTGTTCATGGTGATGAAAAACTTCTTCCTACTGCAGAAGTGTACATTAAAGTGAAGGGACAAACTTCACTCTTCACACAAACTTCACACAAAAATCTGCTTGATGTGGGTGTATCAGACCATCTACCATTCCCTGTGGTTTTGGGTCATGATCTACCAGTGCTCTGGGACTTGTTGCAGTCAGTACCATCATGTAATATGGTTGTTACCAGAGCTCAGGCAAGCAAAGGAGAAGAAAGGCAACAGCTGCTTAGTACCCTACCTTTCTTTGAGAAAGATGTAGAACCCTTTTGCTCTGCAAAGCCCAGGAAATCCCATCGACAGAAAAGGTTTGAAAGAATTCCATATAATGCTTCTAAAATACCAGTTGAATCACTTTCTGACTTTTCCCCAGAATTCAAGTTGCCTACTAACATTGCTCAGCTACAACAGGAGGATGCCAGTCTTGTCCCTTTACCTGAATAGAGTAAAGCAGGAGGATGTAGAGACTGCTGACGATGACATAAAGGAAAGATATTGCTTTCAACAAGGAATACTCTCCCGTCAGGTTGGGTCGGTGACACAACTGGTGGTACTACAGTGTGTCCGTGAGGTTATTCTCACTCTTGGCCATTCAATTCCTTGGGCTGGCCACCTGGGGAAACGTAAAACAATCGCTAGGATTAGAAAATACTTCCATTGGCCTGACTTGAACAAAGAGGTAACCCAATATTGTAAAAGTTGACCAGAATGTCAAAAAGTCTCTACCCGAGGCCCAGGTCGGGACCCTCTCCAACCTCTGCCAATTATAGGCACTCCGTTTGAAAGACTGGGAATGGATGTTGTCGGGCCTGTTGAAAGGAGTCGTTCAGGTAACCGATTTATGCTTGTTGTAACAGACTACGCTTCAAGGTATCCCGAAGTGTTCCCACTAAAGTCTATTAAAGCAAAGCATGTGGTGACCTGCTTAGTGCAACTGTTTTCCAGAGTTGGGTTTCCTTATGAAATCTTGACAGATCAAGGAACTAACTTTATGTCTACCCTTCTGAAACAGGTATACAAACTGCTGGGTATCAAGAGTCTGAGAACAACTCCTTACCACCCCCAGGCTGATGACCTCACAGAAAGGTTTAACCAGACTCTGAAACAGATGCTGCGCAAGTTCGTTTGTGACTCTGGCAAAGACTGGGACCAATAGCTCCCTTACCTTCTATTTGCCTATAGAGAGGTGCCATAGTCATCTACCGGCTTTGCCCCTTTTGAACTTGTATATGGGCATGAGGTAAGAGGTCCTCTCTCTCTCTGCTTCAAGAGATATGGGAGGAGCACCAGCGAAGAGATGAGCCGATTAATGTTGTGTCCTATGTGGTGCAGATGCGAGAACGCTTGGAGAAGATGACTGCACTGGCTCAATCTCATTTAGCAGAGGCTCAATCACGGCAGAAAACCTGGTATGATCAATCTGCTCGTGAGTGAAGTTTTTAACCTGGTGAAAAGGTCTTGGTGATGCTGCCCAGTCATGAAAGTAAATTGTTGGCGAAATGGCAGGGTCCGTTTGAAGTTAAAAAGAAACTTGGACCCACCACCTATGAAATTTCAATGTCTGGCCAAGACCGTCCTTCCCGAATCCTGCACATTAATCTGATTAAGCAGTGGGTATCTCGTCCTGACAAGTCTGCTCAGATCTTGATGATTAAACAAGTGAAGGAAGATGAGGAATCGGATGACCAATATTTACCTCAGCCTGCTGTAGGAGGTGTCGATCTGAGTCACCTGTCACCACAGCAACAGCAAGAGGTGAGGGCCATTTGCTTACCGGGAGTCTTTTCAGAATATCCTGGGTTTACAACAATAATAGAACATGACATTGTATTGAAACCTGATGCTGTTGTAAGGAGAATGAGTTACCGTGTTCCAGAGCGTCTCCAAGAGTCACTAAAGAAGGAAGTTGAGCTGATGCTGAAGTTGGGGATCATAGAGCCGTCCAAGAGTGAGTGGTGCCACCCTGTGGTCCTGGTTCCAAAAAAAGATGGCACTATAAGATTTTGTATAGACTTTTGTTACCTTAATTCTGTAACAAAGTTTGATGCTTATCCAACTCCCCGTATAGGCAACCTCACTGATCACCTGGGTTCTTGACAACCATCGACCTTTCAAAGGGTTACTGGCAAATCCCATTGACTCAGCGGTCCAGAGAATTGACAGCATTCAAAACCCCGTGGGGGCTATTTCATTTTAAGGTTCTAGCTTTCGGGCTGCACGGGGCACCTGCTAGCTTCCAAAGACTTATGGACCAGGTACTGCAGGGGTTGACCTACACAGCTGCTTATTTAGATGATATTGTGATTTATAGTAACACATGGGAACAACATCTGCAGCATGTCCAGAAGGTTCTGCAACGGCTCCAGAGAGCTGGCTTGATTGTTAATCCACAAAAGTGTGCCATTGCAAAGACTGAGACAGAGTACCTGGGGTTTGTCATTGTCAATGGGGTAATAAGGCCTCAGGTGGAGAAGGTTCGGGCCATTGAAGGGTGCCCCCAGCCACGGACTCGCATGGAGCTGTGATCATTTCTGGGCATGGCTGGATTCTATAATAAATTCATTCCCAATTTCTCCAGCAGGGCTGCAGCATTGACTGATATGGTGGGCTCAAGGAGTCCCAATCAGCTCCGATGGACTGAAGAAGCGAAAGCCGCATTCCAAGATATTAGAACTGCCTTGAGCAATGAGTCTGTGCTGCATAATCCTGATTTTAACGAACTTTTCATTCTCCAAACAGACGCTTCTGACAGAGGCCTAGGAGCCGTTTTGTTGCAGGATGCCCCTGATGCTCGGCGTCCCATTGCTTTCCTCAGTCGCAAGCTCTTCCCTTTTCCACTATTCCATCGTGGAAAAGGAATGCTTGGCTGTGAAGTGGGCTTTGGACTCCCTGAAATACTATCTCTTGGGAAGGGAATTTATACTGGAGACTGATCATAAGGCTCTACAGTGGCTTCAAAGAATGAAGGACACTAACAGCCGAATCACTCGCTGGTACCTTGCCATGCAACCGTTTTGCTTCACCATCCAACATGTCCCTGGCAAAGCAAATCTTACAGCGGATTACCTTTACCGTTGTGCCAGTGACATTCCCGAAGGGAGGGAGTATGTGATGGCCCATGATGCGGACACACATCAGTGAGCGGTAACGTGCATATTTACACACCCACACACACACACACACACACACACACACACATATTACACGCATAGGTAAGCATTGATTACCAAAATACTTTATTTCGGTTGTTTGATACATTTATTTAATGATATATATATTTTTTTATTATTATATTTAGTAATAACACAGACTCGGTTTATTTTTTTTGTCATTTAGAATATTTTATTAAATATCAGTACATGTTAACTAGTTGGAGTGCACACAATTTAGTTCGCTGTGCTGTATATTTCTGTTAATATTGTTTTCTTTTGAGTTTAAGTTACCGTGGTGTGGGTTGTGTGGAGAATAGCGGAGTGGAGCTTCCGTCGCGGGGTCCATCCGTCTAAAGCAGTGGTCCCCCAACCACCGGGTCGTGACCCACTACCGGGCCGTGGAAGAATTGCTACCGAGTCGCAAGAACGTTCTGGGAAAAATTTGTATAGATATGACACTCTGTTATTTATTTATGTTAATGATTGTTCTAATTATTCTGTATTTTTTTTGTATGCGATAA
>NW_015632043.1:25692-39574 GCF_001515625.1 Sinocyclocheilus rhinocerous
CAAGCAATTTTAAACCACAAGAAGAAGAAACGAAAGAGAGCTCAATTCGTTACTCGCGCTGTTCTCGCACACAAAGCGCGCACAAGAAACATGTTTCAGACAGCGCGGAAATACAGAGTTGCATATACATAAAATTAGCCTATGTCAAAAACCCTTCACGGCATTGTCATTCTCTGTGCTTTAAATATTTTTTTTCTTGCTTATCCGAAAAAATTGTCTAAAAAAAAAAACACAATATAATGCGTTGAACCACTTTATAATGCTGTATTATAATACTATATAATAGCCTAATATATATATATATGAAGAGTTTGGCTCCAAAACGCGATAAACGCCATTTAAAAAAAATTGAGTTTCCGCCAAAATCAGTATTGTGTCTGGTCGATATTGAAAAGTCAATTTTAAATTTTACGCAAAATGCGATATCCGCCGAGTTATTCTGTCATGTTTTCTCCCTTTTTTTCCAAACCGCGACAAACACCAGTCTCCCTTCTCTGCAGAATGCGATATATCTGCTCAACCAATCACATGGTGGCGGCATTCTAATTTTCCTCATCTATTTTGTACTTTCTGATCAACAAACAAACTTAGGGCTGCACGATAAATTGCATGTGATTGTCATGCGCATCTCGTCAGTAAAGCCGGTTCTGTGAATAGTAAATCTCCATCACGTGCTTTCAGATGGAGCGGCATTTAAAGGGGTCATATGATGCGATTTAAATTTTTCCTTTCTCTTTGAAGTGTTACAAGTTCTTGGTGCATAAAGAAGATCTGTAAAGTTGCAAAAACTAAAGTCTCAAATCCAAAGAGATATTCTTTATAAAAGTTAAGAGTCAGCCACGCCTACCTAAAACGGCTCGTTCTAACACGCCCCCACATGTCTACCTCACTATGTGGGAAGATTTGCATAACTCCGCCCAAATGTTCACGCAAAGAAAGAAGGCGTAACTTTTATTCTCGCTGTAGTATACAATCAAGCCAGCTCTCTGGAGCCGTTGCAGAACCTTCTGGACATGCTGCAGATGTTGTTCCCATGTGTTACTATAAATCACAATCATTCAAATCATAACGCACTGGATAGCTGGCCAATCACAGCACACCTTGCTTTTCAGACCGATGAGCTTTGTAAAAATCGACGCGAATAAATCCCAAGTGCCGTGACGGTTTGGCCATAATAGTTTAACTTATTCGCAGGCCTGCCAACTTTTGAGTTCAACTTGGAGTGAGAATTCAGCGGTTTGGGTGCGGGGGGAGGGAGGATTTGGGGTATATATATAATTTTTTTTATACAAAAAATATATATAAAACACCTGTCAGCAGAGTCCAACTGCAACTGTATTTCCCATGTCTTACGAGCCTGTCTTATTTAAATAGCAATATTAATTACCACATTTGCTTTTTCACTCTCTCTGGGCCCTATCATACACCCGGCGCAATGCGCCGCAAGGCGCGGCGCAAGTGTTCTTGCTAGTTTCAGCCTGACGCAGTTCACATTTTCCCGTCCTGCGCCGCATTGTTTAAATAGCAAATGCATTTGCACCCATTTATGTGCCCATGTGCGTGCTGGTCTAAAAAAGAGGTGCGCATTGTTGGCGCGTTGCTATTTTGAGGAACTGAAAATAGATTACGCCATAGACCAACTCAAACCTGGTCTAAAGTCTGGCACAATATTTTTTCTTTGTTATTTAAAGAGCGCGTTTGTAATATGCGCCTATAGGTCGGGTGCACAACGCGCGTACACTTTGCTTATTACACACACAGGGACGCGCAGCAGCACACAAACATTTTTAAAAATGAAACCTTCCGCCATGTAAATAGCGAACCCGTCATGGCGCGAGCGCAACTGGCTTTTAAAGTGGATGGGAGATGAGATTCTGATTGGTTTATTGCACTCCGAATGAGGCACATAAGCAAACAGACAGTGCAAATCTACATGTATTTACCTATTCGCCACCTATATCTTATTCCTATCTTATAATAGAGCACCTGCCTCAAGATCTCTCAGTCTGTTTACACTCCAATTGATGCATGTGATACAACAGAAAATGCTGCTACTCCTACTCTGCCTGCCCTAGATGAGACTTCACTTTACACCATCGATCTAGGCGCAGCTGTCACAGAACATGCCACAGCCAAGGTGAATTACTATTAAAAATCATGTGCATCAATAGCAGTGATAACAAGTGGCTGTACACAATGAGAGATCTTGAGACTTGCGCAACGCCTTGGTGCCACTGCCCACGGGACACGTGCTCCATAATGGATTAAAACTGTTAAAATATAAAACATAAAGGTGGAAAATGGGTAAATACATATAGATTGGCACTGTTTTGTTTGCTTACATGAATCAATCGGAGTGCAAACAGTAAAAAAAAAAATCTTGAGGCAGGTGTGACACGCTCTGTTACAGATTAACAGAAAGGAATAAAATGTACTGTAAGTGTAACTGTAGAACTGTACTGTAAGTGTAGAATTGCACTGTCTGTTTACTCACTTGCATCAATCGGAGTGAGAGAAACAGTGAGAGATGTTGAGACAGGTGAAAAGAGTTTCGTTAATAGTGAGTTTTGACCTATTGTGCGTATCGTTGTTGCTCCCGCTGTTAGCAGGGTATAATCGCTGCATTTGGGGTAAAAAAGACAGAATTATGTATTGCACCAAGAAGGTCGTCTGTTCGTTGACACAGGCACGAACTGATTAGCAGCTGCCTTTACGGAGCCTTTACCAATTACCTCCATTGATCAAAGATTCGGCACGGTCGTCTGTGAGTGACGTCACCTCCCAATACAAACACGCCCCATAGTATAGTCCCGCCCCTCACATTGATTGACAGCTTTCCGTGTAGACATCGGAAATTCAAATGCAAAAGGAATTGCGATTAAATTTGAGTTTTGGCAGGTTACATGCATGACGCAGAGAGAGTGAAAAAGCAAATGTGGTAATTAATATTGCTATTTATGTATAACAGGCTCATAGCTGGTAAGACATGGGAAATACAGTTGCAAATGGACTTTGCTTTTTCATTTGAAATGTGGCCGTCACTGTGCGTTTTCAGACCTCAAATAATGCAAAGAAAACAAGTTTATATTAATTTTTAACACAACACTAATGTTTTAACTTAGTTAAACATTCAGTCATTCAAAGGTGATGTGTCTGAACAAAGTAAGAAGAGTTCAGAAATCATCCGTGTAGACATAGGAAATTCAAATGCAAAAGGAATTGCGATTAAATTTGAGTTTTGGCAGGTTACATGCATGACGCAGAGAGAGTGAAAAAGCAAATGTGGTAATTCATATTGCTATTTAAATATGACAGGCAGACATGGGAAATAGCTGCAAATGGACTTTGCTTTTTCATTTGAAATGTGGCCGTCACTGTGCGTTTTCAGACCTCAAATAATGCAAAGAAAACAAGTTTATATTAATTTTTAACACAACACTAATGTTTTAACTTAGTTAAACATTCAGTCATTCAAAGGTGATGTGTCTGAACAAAGTAAGAAGAGTTCAGAAATCAATATTTGGTGAAATAACCCTGATTTTCAATCACAGCTTTCATGCGTCTTGGCATGCTGTCCGCCAGTCTTTCACATTGCTGTTGGGTGACTTTATGCCACTCCTGGTGCAAACATTTAAAGGTGCACTAAGCAATTTTTGAAAAACGCTTTTGACCGCAGTGTCGGACCATGTCCCAAAACACACTTGCAGGGGGCGTGTCTTGTAATGATAGTGAGAAGAGAGCGCTCAATTTGAGTGTACAGGACGGATATTAGCAGATCGACTATAAATGTAAATATCGCAGCAGCTTTCCAGTGGTGGAGAGAACTCAAGGAGCGTGAAGGGCTCGAATCGGACGCCGAGGTTGCGTTATTTATTTTTGATAGGTGTGTAACGTTGATTTTGCATTGTTTCACACAACCTATCTGTGTTGGCTTTTGTTTGAATATGCTTGTGTTTCATCTTCGCTTGTTTCTGAGATCGTCATTATGCCAGGGTTGTGTACGTATGTGTGGGGTGGAGATATCAAAATAGGGGCGAGGTTCTGTTGGGGTATGGGCGTGTTTGTTTTGGTGCTTTCAAATATCAACATCGTTTGGCAAAAATCGCTTAGTGCACCTTTAAGCAGCTCGGCTTTGCTTGATGGCTTGTGACCATCCATCTTCCTCTTAATCACATTCCAGATGTTTTCAGGTCTGGAGATTGAACTGGTCATGACAGGGTCTTGATCTGATGGGATTGAAAGCATAAATCACTGTAAACCCTGTAGTTGTGGTGTCATATACCCAGAACTAATTCTGCAATTCTGCAACTAATTCAAGCAAGACACTACAGTGATTTTATTTTTATGCAGTGTCTGCTTTGCATGCTACTATGCTGTAATATTTTTTTTGCAACATTGGCATCTTATTTAATTGTACATACTGCTGCTGTTTATATTAATTGACCAAATTAAAATTTGCAGCATGGAAATGCTATGCATTTCTGCTGCTGAGAAAATGTATATTCTCGATGAGAAAACAAAAATAACGACTTTATTCAACAACTCTTCTCCTCCTCATCCCGTCTGCAGCGGCGCACAGCCATTATGGAGAGTATAATGACACATGCGCTTGCTTCTGCTTCATGTTGTCTTCTTTGCTCACAAAAAGTATTCTCGTAGCTTCGTAAAATTACAGTTAAACCCCTGATGTCACATGGACTATTTAACCGATGTCCTTGCTACGTTTCTGGACCTGGGAACATTACACTTGTGTTGCCGTCTATGAAGGGTCAGAGAGCTCTTGGATTGCATCAAAAATATCTTAATCTGTGTTCCGAAGATAAACGAAGGTCTTGCGGGTTTGGAATGACATGAGGGTGAGTAATTAATGACAGAATTTTCATTTTTGGGTGAACTATCCCTTTAGGAACCCATTAGGCTGCACCATCTAGAGTTTCATGAAAGAACTTGGCATTAAAACTATGGTTGATATTGTTTTTACTATGGTTTTACTGCAAATACTGTGGTTAAACCTTGGTTAATTTTAGAAAGAGTACAAATAATCATGAATTGAACTGAATGCTCCTCTTTTAAAAGTCACTTTGGATAAAAGCATCTGATAAATGTCAATGTATTTGTATAGTTAATGTGTTAATTGAAAATATTAATAAATTTGCAACTGTTATTGAGAGTGGTGTGTATTGCTTTTATTTCTTATTGTGTGGAAGTACATTTTGGGTAGTGTGTGGAATTGATTATGAACCATATCCGACTGTGGGCTGTCAGCAAACATTTATTATAAACCAGCAGACTACTGTCAAAAAATTGGCGGCATACTCTCCCATATGGAAACACCGCCCCTGATAATGGTGCTTCAATGCTTGCATTTTTTAAGATTACTGGCTGATTTTGGGAATTGAACAAACAACACTCCATTAACTTGCCACTAAAGTATGGAATTACCTTTGTGCCAATTAAAATTAATGTAATTTTTCAAGAAACTTATGAAGATATAAATTGAAACTGAATAAAAATGTCTTTGAAACTGAATTTAAATACAGGCAAAATCTTTGACTTCGTTTTTAATACACTGCATGTTTTGCAACTGTTTTCTCTTCTTTCATTCGCTGATCTGTACTTACAAATGCGCTTCCAGAGTTTATTATGCTTCTGAAGTTTTCATTTACCATTCTGGCACAAATCTATTGTGGGGGTGGGGCTAGCAGCGGTGTGTTCTCGTTGGCTACTGAGTTTTTGATTGACAGCTTCTTGACCTGGAAGTGAAGGCGTCAGTGTTGCCTTGCCAGTGTGGATGTGAGTATCTGTTAGCGGCTTCCAATTTAATTTTAATGATATAAAATGATATATAAAGATGTTTTAATTAATTTTTTTTATCAGTATTTATCTGCTACTACACTACATTGTTGAGATGATTTCTTAGGAATAGCACAGATGAATGATTTCATCATCATTATCATCAATCATCGTCGTTATCAGGATACTTGCGGTAAGTTTTCTTGATTTAGCCCAATCATTACAGGACCTGGTTATCTACATACAGTTACAGTCTTCAATTAGATCATAGCATATAATGAATTGTATACATATTCTGTATATTATGTTCTTGTGCATTTTGTGTCGTAATGTAAATTATGAGAATACTGTGCATTGCATGTATACTATGCAGTTAGTGTTTCGTGGATTCTGGTCTTTCCTGTCACAACATAATTGCATCCAAGACTTTCACTTTCTGCTATAGTGGCAATAAAGAATGTACATTTATTTGAATTAATTCATATTTTCATTTACATTCATTAAAACTGGTTTATAAAAGTCACACTTGAAAGAGTTGATGATTGTTAAAATGTATTTCCAACTTTAAACGTTAGATGATAATGTTAACTAAATAAAATAACTAAACAAAATTATCAGCATGATAAAAACAATTGGCAGCAAGAACATTCTTTGTGGAATATGTAATAAAATGAGCTTGATTGCCTGGTTGGAGAGAGACTTTCTTGACGTCTGAATATATCACACATATATGATAGTATTTCAAATGTAACAGCTCAACCTAATTAGACCCTATAATGCAAAAGAATAATGAGCAATAAACAAATATCCTACGAGAACATTGGACATTATACAATATGTCCAGTATTATATACAGTACTTTAATAATTAAACCTCAATATGACCTTCTTTTTCTCTTGCGTTTGATCTCTCGCGCTCCTAAAAGCTTATGTTGAAAGTAGTAGTAACAGACAAATACAGATTGAATTCAAAAACAAAACTCCTAACTTTATATCACTAAAATGAAATTGGAAGCCGCTAACAGACGCTCACATCCACACTGGCAAGGCAACACTGATGCCTTCACTTCCAGGTCAAGAAGCTGTCGATCACAAACTCAGTAGCCAATGAGAACACACCGCTGCTAGCTCCACCCCCACGAGAGATTTGTGCCAGAATGGCGAACGAAAACTTCAGAAACGTAAATGAAAACTCTGGAAGCGCATTTGAAAGTACAGATCAGCGAATGAAAGAGGAGAAAACAGTTGCAAAACATGCAGTGTATTAAAAACGAAGTCAAAGATTTTGCCTGCAATTTATTTATTTTTTCAGTTTCAAAGACATTTTATTCAGTTTCAATTTATATTTTCATAAGTTTCTTGAAAAATTACATTCATTTTAATTGGCACAAAGGTAATTCCATACTAAAGAGGCATCTGTGTGTATTACAAATAGCAGGGACACAATGTGAGATCCACCAATCAGAGAGGTTGTCGAATCTCAATAAATTTTTTTCACTGGTTAATGGAGTATTTTGTGTTTTCCGTGCCTATGCTTTTTGACCTCTATAAAAACAGATTGAATGCTTAAACTGGCAAAATTGAAAAACATGCATAGGATGTGACTAGTCAAAAAAAAAAAAGTTTTTTCAAAAAGTTTTCAAATGTCGCTGCATTGCAAAAATACTTTAAACCTCTAAACACTTTAAAGGTGGGGTAAGCGATTTCTGGTAGCCAATGTTGACATCTGAAATCACCAAAACAAACACGCCCCTACCCCAAAAGGGTCTCGCCCCTACTTTGATAGCTCCGCCTCACAAATACGTATGCAACCCAGGCAACTATTAGTTCTGTGAAACAAAGCAACACCAATGTTACACCGTGCACACCGGACGCGAGTGGCGCAGCGCGACAAAATACTATTGAACACATAATCAGTGATGCTGTCTACACAATAGATATATATACATATCTATGGTCTACACTGGATGCGGCGCGGCACGACACGACAAATCCCCGACAGAAAACTGCTGCTGCATTCTATTCATGACGTATTGACACAAATTTCAAATGATTTTCAATGGTCGCTTTGTCGTGTCCAGTGTACTAGACAGACTTTAGCTGTTGCGGCGCAGACATGGTGTTACTCACCTATAGAGAAGAAACAAAGCAACCTCGGCGTCCGATCGCAGGCCCTCCACTCCTTCAGTTCTCTCCAGCGCTGGAAAGCTGATCCGATATTTACACGGGTCCTACTTATTGCCTTATTGCCGTAAGCCTTCTTTTGTTCCGCAGACATTTTCCTCTTTTGTTTTTTATCCGCCATCTCTATCTTTCTGTTGCTCGGCTCACTAATGTCCGTCCTGTGCACTGAACGCTCTCTCCTCCACATCATGAGTAAACACGCCTCTTACTGCTGATTGGCTACACGTTTGTTTTACCAATATCTCTATACAGAAACTCTGACCTAATGTAATAAACACATACCACTTGGTATTCTGAAGCTGAAGTTGATGAACTTGCTGACAAACATAAGGATAAGTAACACCCAGCCACAAGCACCAACCAGCAACCAATGGCGGCGCATCATTCGCACACGAACAGGCTGTTAAATCCTACAAACAAAAAAAAACATAGAATGGGTTATTTTCTGTTACTAATTCATCAAAAGTCTAATTAAGACATAAGTGATACATTGTATTTTATAGGCATTCAGTGGGCAGTCCTTAAAGGGGTTTACCTTACACAGCCTCAGAAGTGACCACTTAATCAAAACATCTAAAGACAATACAGGAAATCAACCCCTGATTTTGAGTCTCAGCAAACCTACTCCCAAAAGTTAACTACCCAAATGGTTTAAGCTACACCTGGCCATGAGAAATAAAGAAGTGTAAAACTTCACGTCATTAACTTTCAGTAGGGTCATTCCGTGTCAACTCAACCAGAGCTCCCAAGCTCAAATTTTTTATTTTGATAATATTTTTTCTGGAGAAAAACAAGTCAAGTCACTTCTATTTATATAGCGCTTTTAACAATACAGATTGTGTCAAAGCAACTTTACAGTATTAAATAGGAAAATAGTGTGTCAATAATGCAAAATGACAATAGTAAACACTCAATTTTCAGTTAAATGCAGTTCATCATTGAATTCAGTGATGTCATCATCCAGCTCAGTTCAGTTTAAATAGTATCTGTGCAATCAAGTCGACGATAGCGCTGGAAGTTAAGTGTCCCCAAAACCCTGGGAGAAACCAGGCTCAGTCAGGGGGCCAGTTCTCCTCTGGCCAGACGAAACCAGAAGTTCAATTCCAGGCTGCAGCAAAGTCACATTGTGCAGAGGACTCATCTGGTTCCTTTGGTCTTGTCCCGGTGGCCATCTAGGAGACAAGGTCTTCACTAGGGATCTGTCTCAGGGGATCATCTCTAGTTGTCCTGGTCTCCGCTGACATTCAGGGCTGTAGAGGTCATCTCTAGGTGCTGATCCACCATCTGGGCTGGATATGTACTGGATCCGGGTGACTGCAGTGACCATTTGATCTAGATACAGACTGGATCTCTGGATCCGGGTGACTGCAGTGACCATTTGATCTAGATACAGACTGGATCTGGTGGCTACGGTGACCTCGGAATAAGAAAGAAACTGACTAATATTAGAGTAGATGCCATTCTTCTAACGATGTAGCAAGTACATTGGGTGTTATGGGAAGTGTTCCCGGTTCTGGTTGTCCTAATTAATGCAGCCTGGAATGTGCAGATGTGGCCCTTAATGCGTTCGTAATGTTGCCAAAGGTATTCAGGTTGTGGTTTGGTAAGTGAATAATTCATATGTAAAAATGTAGTTTTTTACACTTTTCTAACTTTGTGTTTTGGACTATGCAAATAAATTCCACAGGAGGAAAGAAGGATGGGCTACACTGGAAGGTGTACCCTTCCAAAAGACACATTCGTACTGAGTCTGAGTCCTGCAAAAGTGAGACAATAGCAGATACAGCGTTATGAGTCTCCGGCCTGCGTGGTGGGAGATACAAACGTCAACAGACCACGCTCCGAGGCTCCAGTTTTGAGGCAGCAACAGATACAACCACGTTCTGAGCCTCCAGCCTGTGAGGAAAGAAATATTGAATGTTTAGTCTTTGTCCAGCGAGACAACAACAGATGCAGCACATCCTGAGTCTCTATCCTAGAGAGACAAAGCAGATTGACCAAGTTCTAAGTCGCTAGACCAGAAAGGCAGAAGTCAAAGACATTTGCAACAAGGTTAAGCTCCAGTTTTTAAGGTTAAACCTTCACTTTATGGTGCATTTGCTTGCGTGTTCCAGGCTAAGGACCTTCTGCACCTACTCCAGGGGGCATATTACAGAAAGATTCTAACTTTAAAATCGTATCTTATCTGTTTGATTATTAGATTATTTTCTTCACAGACTCAGCTGTACAGTTAATGCACATTTTCGGCAACTCTTTCCCACTCCATGTCTTTGTCTTCGTGAGTGAGCGAAGGTGAAATCTTACCAAATAGAATCGGCTTTGCCTTTTCTACAGAACTTATCAAAGTTAAAATTTTAGCGGCACTGAAATTAAAAGCTCGCCGGTTTTATTTATCCATTGTTTATCTCATCAGCAGCTCCTGCAGTGTTGGTTGCTTGGTAACAGACCTGAAAGTGGATTGTTGAAATTGATGATGCAATTTAAGATTTCCTAACTAGAGATATGATTATGTAAGATATGATTTTGTAAGATAGGATAAGAATCCCAAATCAAGTTAAGATTTGCTTCTGTAATACGAATTAGCGAAAAATCCTAATTTAACGTATCATATCTTAAGTTAAGACCAAAGATAAGAAACATTCTGTAATACGCCCCCAGGGCCACATCTGCACATTCCAGATCTTAGTACCCATTGGTGCTCCAGAAGATCAGCATCCTACAGCACTTCGTGTTCAAGGCTGTTGAAACACTTGTGTCTTCCTTGTGTTGATAATACAGAAAGAGGTTCTACAAGTTAGATATCCCACCAATCTTTCTTATCTGATGTACTTATTACCGCACATTAAGTAACATGTGATCCAAAAATCATAACATCACTGGTGATGCGAGTATCCATCACTACACTATTTTGCCTCCCTAGGTTGGCAAAACTAAAAAGGGGAGTGGTGAGTTCAATATGATGCTGTCCACTGAAGCAGTGCGAAGTCAATGGTCTAAAGAAGAAACACACGCAAAGCATGTTGAGCTATAAAATTATAAAAAGACTGTTCTATTATCATGGTGTAGAGGTGTATTTTTCACCTATAACTACAAAATGAGTTTTAAGTTCACGATTTAATAATAATTCAAAGAGTTTTTAAATGTATTGTTGTAATTTATCATGTTTAAATGTTTAAATGTATCATGAGGGACCTAATGGTCAGGAAATAGAGACTTTTTCACCTAGATATCATACTATAAAGACTGTTCCCCGAACAAGCAAATATGAAAAACTTCCAAAGCCATTTAAGGGTAATAATTTAATTGATGTTCAACAATAAAAAATAGATATAACTCAGATAAACAAATTATAAAGCTTGGCTTAATGAATATTAGATCCCCCTCTACAAAAGCACTTTTTGTAAATGATATGTTCACTAGAGGCTGACATTTTTTCGGGAATCCCGCGGGATGGGAAACTAAATCACGTGATTGGGACGGGACAGGAAAAAATGTCAGCGGGAGTGGGCAGGACGTAATGGTAATAACACCATGATTACCCAACTTTATACATAAATATACCTTTTATATAAATAAACTATATATTTTAATTTTGAACTCAATTCTAGTTGCCCTGTCTCTTTATGCATTCCTCCTGTTTGCTTTGGTGTGGCTGGTTAAGTCAGAGGTCGGCAACCCACGTCTCCAAAGCCACATGTGGCGCTTTCATCCCTCTGCAGTGGCTCCCTATAGCATGGCCGTAGAATACACGGCGGATGGGTCCTCTTGACTTTTAATAAAAACTAAACTCTTCCCCTACAATTTTTTCGGGCAAGTTTGTTTACAAAGAGGTTTTTAAGGGCCAGTGTGAATAAATCTAGATTTAAATTAAAAGAGACAAGATAGTCGCATCGTTTTGGATGTTTTATTCGTATCCAAAACGATGTGAACATTACAGAGTGCTAAACACTCTCATGCGGTGTTTGTTTTATTATTACTCGAAGCCGGAGGGCGCTATAGTACATAATGTCCAAAACGAACTCATAGACGTTATTAATAATTTTTGATGTGCCAGGAAA
The DNA here is from genome assembly GCF_001515625.1 of Sinocyclocheilus rhinocerous. Lineage (NCBI taxonomy): Eukaryota > Metazoa > Chordata > Actinopteri > Cypriniformes > Cyprinidae > Sinocyclocheilus > Sinocyclocheilus rhinocerous. Next base: position 37,727 of record NW_015632043.1, read on the forward strand.
TCCTTAATGTGGACAAAGGCATCCAGCTATCGCTGTAGCTAAGCTGAATAACAAACATAAACCTTAACCGATGAAAGGTGAATTCAATAATAATAGTGCCGCTGCATTCTGAATCATTTGTCGAGGTTTGATTGCGCATGATGGAAGTTCAGCCAGAACAGCATTAGTCCAGCCTAGAAATGACAAGGGCCTGGGCAAGAAGTTGTGCAGCATGCTCTGTTTGGAAGGGCCTGATCCTCCTCAGTCTTTGCCAGGTTGAGCGGCAGGTGTTCCTTCATCCATGCCGAGATGTCTGCCAGGCAGCCTGAGATCCATGCAGCTACTATTGGATTGTCTGGTTGAAATGAATGATAGAGGTGTGTGCCATCAGCATAGCAATGGTAGGAGAAACCATGTGCTTGTATAATGGGTCCCAGTGATGTAGTGTATATGGTGAAGAGGAGGGATCCAATAACTGATCCCTGAGGAAATCCTGTGACCAGTTGATGTTCTTTGGATACCTCTCCTCTTGGAAATCCTGAAAGACCTACCTGTGAGATAAGATTCAAACCAGTGGAGTGCAGATCCTGTGATGGTGGACAGGAAAATCTGATGATTCACAGTGTCAAAAATGGCAGATAGATCCAGCAGAATAAGAACTGATGATTTGGAATCAGCTTTCGCAATCTGCAGGGCTATACTGACCGAGAGTAAAGCAGTCTCAGTTGAATGGCCGCTGCTGAAACCTGATTGGATAACGTTCAGCTGGTCATTCTGTGAAATAATTAATGTAACTGTGTCTATAAAGGTGTGAACCAAATGGTCCATTCCATTAGAATAACAAAGGAACAGCAATAAATTCTTCTCCCCACTGTTACGAACTATGTCTTTGGTATCTGCTGTGTTGTGTTCTTTCTCCTCCTCGTTCTTTCTGGTCTCTGATAGGTTGCCCAATGATGGTGTGGATGATTGCCATTGGCGGTTCAGACGAGGCGTGGTCTTTATAAGGACGCCGCCGGCATTCAACGAGGAGCTCATTGTTGGTTCGGTCGCGTTTGGGTTGAGAGCTCCTGGATGCCTCCTCCGGGCAATGATCAAATTTGTTAAACTCAAGTGAAGAGTAAAATCTGTTGACCACATCCATTTGCTCTAAAGCATTGTGTTTTAAGAATGTGGAGCGTAGGGGTGTCCTGCCAATTTCTTTGGCTGGCTCGTTTAGGTTTTGTTTTTCGTTAGGGAAGTAAAATGTATTTTTATTTTTTGTTGTTCAATTAGGTTATTTAATGTCTCCTTCCTTTTCTTTCTAGATTGGTTTTGTTTGTTATTTTGGCCTTTGGACACCCCGAAGAGATACTCTCTACTTTCACTTGCTGTTATTTCTTTTAACAAACCTAATCACCTTTTCTGATTAATACTGTGTACTTGTTTGATTATCGACCGGAGTGGTTTGAATATCTGGGATTCCATCACCACAACCCAGTTTTATTATGCCCTGTTTAGAGCCTATTCCTACTACCCCTACGCCTTGTGGGCGTAACACCACAAAAATGTTGGTCTTCTTATTTTTTTGTATTAGAAATCTAGTACATTGGTGAACCACCCAAAAGACTGCTCAGCAAAAATACAGTAAAGATGATGATACTATATTATAAAGTATTTATAATATATCCCAATTATAAAGATATAAATACTATTTTTGTACAACATTTTTATTTTCTCTGACACTTTTTTTCCTACTGTGTTGCATAAAATATTAAACTAATTTTGTGTTTTAAGATAATTCATATAAATTCAAGTCAAAGTCAATAAATTCAAGACTCTTGACAAGACAAATAAAATAACATACAATTTTGTGCAGAATACACTTTT
>NW_015632043.1:39752-52504 GCF_001515625.1 Sinocyclocheilus rhinocerous
TAGAGGTTTTACCAAATGTTGTCTGTGATACAATTGCATGTGTAAATTAAGTCAAGCTGGTTGCCTGATTTGCAAGCACTAGCTTGTGGTGGTAAGCCATTTGAGATCGAATTAAGCTAGGAGTGGAAGTGGAAGTCTGCAGTGTAAGGCCTCTCCAGATGGATTTCGAAGTCACCAAAGACAGACGTGGACTGCCATCCACAGAGAATGAGGACAGCAGCCCATACAGCTCCTCTATAAAGGTCCCAAGATACTAAGAGTAGACTGAGAAGCAATGGCCAGAATGAAGACCCACAGAAAATTACAGAGGTGTAGCAGAAGAGGTGCAGATAGGACGCAGCTTAGCAAGATTGCGTTGCCGCCTGTGTGTGATGTTAGAGCATTGTTGAGAGAGAACAAGAATGTATTGGAAACATACTACCGCCTAGCCGACTCTGCCTGAGAGGTAAGCGAAAATACACTTACTTGAGATGACATTTTTTTATATTTCTAAAATATATTATTGTATTCTTGAAAACAATCTTTTATTGTACTATTGAATAAAATATTAGTTAAGCTGGTGGTGTGGGCGTTCTGGCGCAATATGGCTGCTGTCGCATCATCTAGGTGGATGCTGCACATTGGTGGTGGTTGAGGAGATTCCCCCTTCCTTGTAAATGCTGTGATACTGTGATGCTCCTTCTCACGTTGCTGATTTCACCATTAACTGTTTATGTTGCTGTATATGGTATCACTGTAATTCTTGACCATCAAAACATAGGGGCAGACATCACCTTTTCTGTGTTATTATACTGAACAATATTATAAACGCAACACTTTTGTTTTTGCCCCCATTTTTCATGAGCTGAACTCAAAGATCTAAAGCGGAAAGTAAAATGGTCGCCATGGCAACCACAAGGTGTTTTTGTGATGGCTCAATTTCTGAAAATGTTCAGGGCCCTAACCTGTACAATTGTACCAAGTTTCATGCTTTTATGAAAAAGTGAACATATCAACTCAAATTTTGCAGATATCACCTGGACTATAAATGACTGTGACAATATATGGTTTACGTGTTTTTCGAGTCTTATCCAAGTAATAAATAAAGTATATGAATGATACAGTGCTAATTGACATAGCATTTATTACAGTACAGAGGCTATATTATAAAATATAAAATAAATTTTCTGCCTAGAATACAAATTATTGGTTATTGTCCAGCAGTGTATTTATTTTTTTAGCCAATTAAAATTACGAGAAAAAAGTTTGTCAATTAGACATACATACATTAATAATAATAATAATAATAATAATAATAAAAGCACAATGTGGGAGTGGGAGGGAATGGGAGTCATTATTTTGGTAATTGGGACGGGACGGGATTTTCCCCCAGTTTTGGGATTTTTTTTTGTGGGAGTGGGACGGGAAAGGTTTGAAAATCCACTCCCGTATAACCCTCTAATGCTCACAGATCACAACCTACATCTAGGTTTGACAGTTGATCTGTTTGACAGAAACCTGGCTAAAAGCAAAATGATTCTAAAATGATTCTAACCCCCAAGATTACCGTTACAAACATGAGCTGTGTCCAAAAGGTTAAGGTGGGGGGTGGGGGGGGTATGGGGGTTAGGTGTGGCTACAATTTTTAGTAATATTTTCAGAGGTCTGGTTTCAAGTATAATTGGTTTTAAGTAATGGCTTTATAGCTTTATATAACATTATCTAGTGTAGTAAGTGTTAATTATAAATCACTTTTGACTTATAGAGCAGCCAGGAAAATAGAGCGCAGCTGCAAGAAAACAAAACTAGAGGTATTTTGTATTGCATGGAGAGAAAGTACTTCTACCTACAGAACAGCCTTAAAAACTGATAGATCTGCTTACTTTTCAGCTACTAAGAGAACAAACACAACCCTAGGTATTTATTCAATACAGTGGCTAAATTAATGAAAAATAAAGCATCAATAGATGCAGACATTCCCCTACAGCACAGCAGTAATTACTTTATCAATTTCTTTACTTCGAAGATCGGTAATATAAGAGAGAAAATTACAACCATGCAGCCATCAACTACAGTGTCCCATCAGACAGATTATTGTAACGCTTTATTAGGTGGTTGCTGTGCACGCTTAATAAACAAACCTAGGCAAAATGCAGCAGGTAGAGTTCTTACTATAACCTGGAATTATGCCCATATTAGCTCGTTTCTGTCAACACTGCACTGGCTCCTTATTTAAACATCATATACATTTTAAAAACTTGCTGATTACTTGTAAAGCCCTGATGGTTAAGCTTCTTAGTACTTGAGCGAGCTCTTATCACACTATAGTCCTTCACATCCAATCTAAAAACTCTGGCCATTTGATAATACCTAGAATTTCATAAATCAACTGCAGGCGGTAGGTCCTTTTCCTATTTAGCACCCGAACTCTGTAACAGTCTTCCTAGCATTGTTCGGGAGGCAGACACACTTTCAGTTTAAATCTAGATTAAAGACCCATTTCTTTAACCTGGCATAAACATAAACACAGACATACTATCATATTTTCGGAACAAACAACTGAAATCGCAATTTGGCTTGATGTGATTATTGAATTGCAAAAGCTGCCATTTTTAATTAAATAAATATACACACAGTGTCAGTAATAAATGCTGCTCATCCCTGCAAGCGCTGTGAGTTTGAGTCGCTTTGAGTCGCTAAAAAAACAACATGAGAACATTTCATAACCTGATTTTACTCTACAACATCAATCAAGTGTTTCTGATTGATTTTCTGATATGATATGGCTTCTTATCACAGAATGAGGCAGAAAATATAGTCTATATACTGTAATAAAGGCTAAAACCATATACTGGCATGCTGTGCATTTACTTTTTTCATGTTTAATCAGTTCAAGTATTTCTATCTTTGTTTTATTCAGTAACAGGGATAGCTAGATACCTTTGTCCATATTGGGGATTTCCTAGAGAGTCATGAGTTCTATTACTTTGGAGTTTCTGCGCGAAGGCACCATTTCGTGTCCAATATGAATGAGACAGACATTCTTCTTTTAGTTTTATGGCATACAGACGAGTGAGTTATGATACAGACCAACATTAAAGGTGCATGCTGCCACCTCCTATATTTGAGTGTGTAAAATCATTGCTTCAATGATCTCATCTTGAATTCTTCTAATAAGAACAGTTGTGCAAAAAAATCATTAATGCCTTAACAACTTCCATCTGAGAATGATCTATTCCTAAAATACCTTTAACTCTTTCCCTGCCAAATGCAAAATTTTCCGTTATTTATTAGACAACGCTTCCACGCCAAACATTGAATTTTCCAGGTTTCCATGTTTTCATTATTATACACTCGGGGGCACTATTACGCATCTCCTGAATGAGTCCAGATTCACTCAATCAATCAAAAATACAGACGAGGAACATGCCAAAATAAGCGATCTCATATGTAAGCAGATGCATATGAAAAACAATGCGATCACCAACAATAAACAGCATATAAATGAAAACTGCCTAATGTTACTGAGTGAAATGTCAATCCGGGAAGTGGTAAAGGACTGTGCAAGCATTGGGGGTGCTGATGGAAATGATCTACTGCATCTATGCTTTGATCATCAGATTTTCACACAATTCCTGAAAGTAGACAAAGAGAACCCAATCAAACAAATGAGAAAATATATTTCCTTTGTCATTTATTTATTCATGAAAATGATACATTATTACATATCTGTGCATTGCAAAAGTATGTGAATCTCCAGGATTAACTGTTAATTTGAAGATGAAATTAGAGTCCATCTGTTCAGAGGTGTTTTCAGTCAGTGAAATTATTATTAGGTGTTATTATAAAGAACAGGGATTTATCAAAGTTTGATCATGTTTGTAGAAGTGAATCATGGCACGAACAAAGGAGATCTCTGAGGACCTCAGAAAAATAGTTGCTGTTGCTCATCAGGCTGGAAAAAGTTGTAAAACCTTCTCTAAAGCAACCATCTCAAAAGCAACTTCTCACATTGGCTAATGTTAATGTTCATGAGTCCACTGTCAGGAGAACACTAAACAATGATATGGATGGCAGAGTTGTAAGGAGAAAGCCACTGCTCTCCTAAAAGAACATTGCTGCCCATCTGAAGTTTGATAAAGATCATGTGGACAAGCCAGAGGACTAATGGAAAAATGTTTTGTGGACAGATGAGACCAAAATATAAATTTTTGTTTTAAATTAGAAGCGTTACATTTGGAGAAAGAAAAACACCATCTGTGAAACATGGTGGTGGTAGTATCATGCTTTGGGCCTGTTTTGCTGAATCTGGGCCAGGACATATTGCCATCATTGATGGAACAATGAATTCTGAATTATACCAGCAAATTCTAAAGGAAAATGTCAGGACATCTGTCTGAGAACTGAATATCAAGATAAAGTAGGCCATGTATTAAGACAATGACCCCAAGCACATAAGTCATTCTACAAAAGAATGGTTAAAGAAGAACAAAGTTAATGTTTTAGAATGGCCAAGTCAGTGTCCGGACCTTAATCCAACTGAAATGTTGTGGAAGGAGCTGAAGCAAGCAGTTCATAGGAGGAAACCCACCAACATCACAGAGCTGAAGCGGTTCTGTACTGAGGAAAGGGCTAAAACACCTACAAGATGTTGTGCAGGACTGATCAGCAGTTACTAGGGCTGTGCAAAAAATCAAATGCGATTTTCATGCGCATCTCGTCAGTAAAGTCGCTTCTGGTGATTAGTAGTAAATCTCCAGCACGTGCTTTTCAGATTTACTACACAAAGCCGTAGATCACTGACAAGCTACACAAAATCGCATTCAAAATCGGCAAAAAATCGCCTATGATTTTGAACGCGATTTTGTGTAGCTTGTCAGTGATCTACGGCTTTTTCCACATATTTATTCGTTTTTTGTGCAAAAAACTTTATTAAGGCAGAAAGGGACTATGCCTGTCTGTACAGAACCATTAATAGAAAGTAAGCTAGGCAAAACAGAGAGCAGAACATCCTTCAGCAGCTTTGCAGGAACAACATCACAAGAACAAGTAGTGATTTCATATTTAAAAGAATGTCTGACAACTCAGAAAGTGAGATCGCTTGAAAGTTTGAAAACGCAGAGGAGCTAGTATTTTCATATTGAAAATTCTGGGATAAATTAAAAGAAATCTGCACCCTGATAGAAGCAATCTTGTTAATGAAGAAGTTACAAAACTTCTCACATAACTCCAAGCTAGGAGCTGGGCCAGTTAGTCTAGAGGGGTTTAACACAGAATTTAACGTAGGAAACAAAATCTTTGGATAACTAGAGTTTTTTTTAAATTAGAAAGGTATTTTGTCTGTTCTAAAGAGATGGATTCCTGAAGTTTGAATTTGAAGAGATGGCTTCCTGATTGTGGTTTCAACAAACCCATCACTTCATCCCAATGTCACCATCCAGTTAGGCTCATCAACCATAACTCCTTCAAAAATGAGAACAATAAATTCCGTATCGGGTGGGTAAAAGCTGCGCACCACGCCTGGACCGTTCCTTAAGTGGGGCCTGGCAGAGTTGGACACAGTTAGTGCCGCACCTGAGAGGGATGAATGAATGTTATAAGCCCTATAATAAAGGGACAAAGACTGAATGAATGAGCCCTGTGAATAAGGGACGAGAAGGAGTGAATGTGTTTAGAAAAATTGTTTCAATAAAGACTGGGTCAAGATTTTGGCATTGTAGATTTTTCGTACATATTTGAATGCATATATTGTGTGACGTAAATAGGGAGAATATTTAGGAGACAAATGCAGTTTAGAAAGTGGAATATAATAGAGGTATATGCCCTATGTTAAATAATTAAATTGCTGATAAAATATTTTTTATAACAGAAACAAAGAATATATACATATAGGTCTTAGTTATTGGTTGGCACTTTTGGATGCTAAGTGTTAAAAAAAAAATGCATATATTGTGTGACGTAAATAGGGAGAATATTTAGGAGACAAATGCAGTTTAGAAAGTGGAATATAATAGAGGTATATGCCCTATGTTAAATAATTAAATTGCTGATAAAATAATTTTTATAACAGGAAACAACGAATATATACATAAAGGTCTTAGTTATTGGTTGGCACTTTTGGATGCTAAGTGTAAAAAAAATAATAATAATAATAGGATTTAGATAATAAATTCACTTTATAATATATTGAAAATGTGCACACGCATGTGATATATAAATACTAGGCTTAAAAGTGCATGGTACAGAAGAAAATAGGAGAAAGTGGTTAAAAGAAGCTAATTAAGTTGGGGAGAATATATAGTAAGTTAAATTATTGTATAAAAATATATATTGAGCTTTAAAAATAGGATTGTCATATTATTGGAAAAATTATGGCAGCCACTCCGGTGGAAATATTAGGAGTAAAATATCCATTGTGTAAAGAACTGACAGACAAGCTCTCAAACAAATGGAAAGAGAGAACTAAAAAAAATGATGACAAAATGGCCAAAGGAAGGGACATTTGATGTAGCATTGTGCGAGGAAATGGAAACTTTGATAAAAAATCATAAAACTAAAGGAAATAGTAAAAAAAGAGAAAAGAGAGAGGTAAAAAGGGAAAAAGAGAAAGAAGTGCTAGCCTTGTTCAAAAAGGAAGGAGAAGACTCATTGAAAAATATAAAACAGGCAAGAAAAATACTAAAAGAGGCAGACAAAGAGACAAAGAAAAAAGAAGAGTTGTTTTCTAAACCACCCCCATATCTGCCCCCAGAGGGACAGTTCCCAATACTTAAGGGTACTGTAGAAGTGTCTGGAGAAATGCAAATAGAAGGACAAGTAGAATTGGAAGAAAAACAAAAAGAACCAGATGTAAGACCAAAGAGGCGACAGAATAAAAAGAGTGAGGGATATTTACCTTTAGATTGTTATAAACAGTGTAGCGTCTGGACCTTTTCCTTGTTTTAAATCTAGCCAAAAAGCCATGTGTTGACTGTTGACTGTGAAACAGTAGACTTTAATTATATGCATTTAATGTTGTAATTACAAAATTTCTGTGTCAATCCATGTTAATTTTTACCGCGAAAAATGCGCTGTCACTTTAATTCAGCGCATGCAGCACAGCAGAAATAGACTTGCACCTGTGTGGAGCTCGTCCGTCCGCACTCATCCGCGGTTGAGTATACTTTGAAAGCTGTGCGCCAGACGGAACAGAACGGACTGCTGCAGACGCACCGCTAAAAATCGTGCAATAAAGCGATTTAGAAATCACGCAAGCCCAAATCGCGATTTTATGATGATTTCGATTAATCGCACAGCCCTACTTTGGATAAAGGTGTCTGCTAAATGACTAAATGAAAATGTAAATGAAATTTATACAAGCTGCTCTGCAAGAGTTGATATGAAATTTGTAATCTATCCTTTTTCCATCTTCTTTCTGTCCATCTGCAATCTTTCCTTAAAGCTTTAATGTTGTTATTAGACCATGGCTGATTTTTTGGATTTGAGTGGGGTAACTACATTCAAGATTGCTGAACAAGAGGAATTAAAACTATTTGCCAACTCATCAACATTTATATCCTGTGCTGCCTGGACACTACTGTAGGCTGGCAGGGATATAAAAGCTTCGGTAAACTGCAAGGCAGTGAAGGGCTTAATAGACCAAGAAAGGTAGGTAGAAGACTGGTTTACAGGGTTAGAACAGGCAATCACACTGTCAAACAAAACCGGCCAGTTGTCAGACAGCCCGGCCTCACTAACAGTTACATTACTGACAGAGAATCCTGATGATAAAACAAGATCAAGAGTATGACCCAACTTATGTGTGGGACCTGAGACATATTGAGTGAGATTAAAAGAGTCCAAAAGTTGTACAAATTCTCTCGAAAGAGGTCTCGAAGGACAACACAGATGTATATTAAAATCACCAAGAATCAAGAGATTGTCAGCACTTGGGACCACGTCAGATAGAAAATCTGAAAACTCCTTTAAAAAGTCATTGTGTTTTGATATACAGACCTCCAAAAGCTAACAAAGTAGTGGACTAGAGAGTTCTACTTTGCACATTAAAACCTCAAAATTAGAGTAGACATCAACAGGCAAAAGTTTGCATTTGAACAGGTCCTTAAAAATGACAGCAACTCCTCCACCCCAACTAGAAGTTAGGGCAGCTAGTAAAATGGTTACAGTATACAGGGGTAAGTTCCGATAGAGGGCTTAGATCATCTGCCATAAGCCAGGTTTCAGTAATAAATAAGAAGTCTAAATTGTTTGATAAAAAGAAGTCATTCAATAAAAATGTTTTGTTCGATACTGATCTTGCATTTATCAAGGCCTGCACCCCTTTACCTAAATTCACACCTTCAGACTTATGCCTCTAGAACAGTGTTTCCCAACCGGGGTACCGGGGTGCCGTCTGTCGAGAGCAGGGGTGCCGTGTAAAAAAATAATTTTTAAATATTTTTAAATTGCTAAAATTTTCAAAAACACATTATACAATATCCATTTCTGATGTCGCCAATAATTAGAGATGCACCGAAATTCCGTATAATAAAAAAAATAATAAAAAAACTCTTAATAGCCCAACTGTTAGACCTACCTGAAAAACTAAAAAGCAATTTATTTCATTTGTAGGCCTATCGTTATTTTTTATTTGTGCTATCATTAGTAATTTCTTTATTTGTTCTTATTTTATTACTGACTGCTTACTTGTCATTTTTTATTCAATTCAAAGTTTGAAATCTCGTGCTACTGCAACAAAATTACCCCACTGTAAAATCAAAAATACACTGAGTGAGCAAACATTTAAGAGATAGCTAGTTATAATGGTAATTAAACAATGTTTACTGTGATGAGTGGGGGCGGGGCCGAGAGCCGTGGGAACGAAGCGAGGCCGGTGGAGTAATTGATAATGAGTGACACCTGCACCACTCACCGATCTCGAGTCCCACGGAGGAGCTCCAGAAGGATAAAAGGAGGAGCTACGACAGTGAAAAACGAGAGAGGACCAGGCCTGGATTTTCTCTTGGCTTTCACTGTCGTAGCTCCTCCTTTTATCCTTCCGGAGAAAAGCCTACATTAAAATCTGTCATATAAATTGGTCTCTTCATCAGAAAAATGCCTACTGATTGCCACCATTGATGGACAAAAAATTTGTATAATATTAAAAATATCTGTATGGCAGTATATTCTGCAGTTTTTCCCTGCTGTACCAAATATCTATACTTTTAAAAGTATCATATCGAAGTTAGAAATTCAAGTATTGTGACAAAATTAATTTTGTAGGGTGCCACAAATTTGTTAAAATTTCCAAAGGGTGCCGCGACTAAAAAAAGGTTGGGAAACACTGGTCTAGAGCAGTGTTTCCCAACCGGGGCGCTGTCTGTCGAGAGCAGGGGTGCTGTGTAAAAAATCCTTTTTTAATATTTTTAAATTGCTAAATGACCCTCAAAGACCCTCTAACTCTAGCACTCTCTGTTCTAATTCTATTTGTATTTATTTGTTTTCTTTTTTATTAAAAAAAAAACACTTGACACTCTAACACGTGCACTCTCCATTCGTTCTCTACTGCTTGCTTTCTTAAAAAGCCTCTACTACTAGCTTGCTTTATTAATATTTTCTTTATTCTTCTTCTATTCTATCTACTTGTATTCTTTTTTCTTTTTTATAAAAAATAACCATCTAACACTAGCATTCTCTATTCTTTTTCTACTCTTTTGACTTGTTTTATTTTTATTTAAGAAAAAGACCCTCTAACACTAGCGTTCCTTATTCTATCTACTTGTTTCTTTTTTTATCTATATAAACCTTGCTACATGTACTGCGTTAGGCTAACCAAGACTTGTCATAGCACTTGCATATTATCGCTCTTTTGTTGGTTTTTGATTGCTTCTATTGTTCTCATTTGTAAGTAGCTTTGGATAAAAGTGTCTGCTAAATGACTAAATGTAAATGTAAACTCCAAGAACAGAGTAGACTGTGTGGATGACCCGTTGAGTTTGGCGAAAGTCCCTTTAAGGCAAGTCATGTCACCCGGTGGCCATCTTTGAAATGCCTCTCGGGCATGCAACATCACAACATCAAATTCTCCAAAACTGTTCGGTCAAGCTTACGATTAAATTTCATATTTGAAATCACCAATGAAATCTGACAACAACTGTATCATAAATGTTGTTTATTTTGCTCAAATCGCATTATAAAAAGCTTATTTCTCAGGCTAGACCAGGCAGTGTGCATGCGCAGTCCTGAGCGCACGTCTCAGAACGCTACTGTTTCTATAGCAACCGGGACTTTTAACGGTAGCTGCAGTGACGCGCTGACTTTACCGATTAGGGATTGGCTCTTTTTCTCAGAAGGAGGGGCTCCGTTCGATAGAGTGGCCATATTGAGCGTTGCATTTTCCCCATTCAAAACTATACGAATGACACGTCTTGGGTATTCTATAGTCTTTGGTTTGGCTCTTCCATCTTTATTTGACCCTCTAACTCTTAGCACTCTCTATTCTAATTCTATTCTCAGTTCAAAAACTGCTACAACAGCAATGACAGGATCAAAGCCATTGGGACAGCAGTGATGGCAGAACTTATGGCTATGGAGACAGAGGTAGACAGCCCTACCCCAGGCCCCTTAACTGCTTCTGCTCATGCTGTGACAGCGGAACCTGGAGCAGGTGATGATGACAACAGAGAGCCAGCAAATAAGACAAAAAAGTATTTTTGCATTTATTTCAAGATACCATAGGAATTCAGAGGCGAGTCTCTAGGCAGTGCTATTGCTGGCTGGCTGGCTGACTGTATGGATGGATGGATATGGCATTTATATAGTGCTTTATTGTGTATTGTTGTACACCCAAAGCGCAATCATATGGGGGGTCTCTCCTCAACCACCACCAGTGTGCAACATCAGCCACAGCACAACGGCTCCAGTGTGCTCACTACACACCAGCTACAGGTGGAGAGGAGAGAGAGTGATAGAGCCAATTCAGTGGATGGGGATTACTACGAAGCCATGATTGACAAGGGCTAGTGAAGGGAATTTGGCCAGGACCGGGGTGACCGGTGTGACCGGGGTTACACCCCTACTCTTTACAAGAAGTGCCATGGGATTTTCAATGATCACAGAGAGTCAGGAACTAGGTTTAACGTCTCATCTGAAAGACGTTTTTTGACATTATAGTGTCCCCGTCACTATACTGGGGAGCTAGGACCCACACAGACCACAGGGTAAGCACCCCCTGCTGGCCTCACTAGCACCTCTTCCAGCAGCAACCTAGTTTTCCCATGATGTCTCCCATCCAGGTACTGACAGGCTTAGCCCTGCTTAGCTTCATTGGGCAACCAGTCTCTTCTGAGAGGGCTTTCAGCGCAGGAGGAAATCTTGTTACATGTCACCGTGCTGCTCTCAAGCCAGATTCTGTGGACAGGCTGTTGTTTTTAAATCGCACGACTTGAAATGCATATGAATCCAAAGAAACCCAGTTGATGCAAAAAAATGTCAAGCTCCTGAAAGCCTGTTTCCTCTGTCCTATTGACATTTATGTTATAAAGGCTACTTTAAATTATAAATGCTATTTTTAAAAAGTAGACTTTGTTTACAGTATTGTTATTTGTTTACATATGCTATTTATTTCCTAAGTGCAATATTTTGTTGCACAGCTTGAAACACATTTGAATACAAAGAAACCCAGATGATGGCAAAAAAAAAGTTCAAGCTGCTGAAAGCCTTTTTCCTCTGTCCTAGTGACTACTTTATATTATAAAGGTCATTTTACCTTTTAGTCTTTAAATAGTAGACATTGTTTACAGTAGTATCATTTGTTTACATATGCTATTTTTTTCCTGAGTGCAATATTTTTGACAAATCTTAAGTGTTTTAAGGCTGTTTACTTTTTGATCAATATTGGACAGAACTTGAATTTATTTGATTAAAAATACTATAGGATAGTTTTTTTTGTATCTTTGACTTGAAAATTTCACTGTACTTGAATGGAGTAATTCGTTTACAATTTTTTTTCTTGTGCTGTTTTTGACAGAACTTTGCATATATATACTTTTATTACAATGTCATTTTGATTTGTGTTGTTCTTACTTGAATGCTTCAGTTTTAAATAATACCCTGTTAAAAATATTGTTACAATTAATAATATCAATCAATATCCTATTGACATTGAAAAAAGGGATCATAAGACATTTACAACACATTTTTGCATGACGCAAAATATCATCTGATTATCATTATTGGAAAACTCCCAGAAAATAGAGAATTTTATTTGTCAATATCGCACACCCCTTATATGTAAAAGATAGATATATAGATAGACTTTGATTCATTACCATGTTGAATATCATGAATAATTGATTATGTGGATTTGCCATTAGCTGCCAGCAAAAAAATAAAAATAAAATAAATAAATATATATATATATATATATATATGAATATACAGTGCTGCTTGAAAGTTTGTGAACCCTTTAGAATTGTCTATATTTCTGCATAAATATAACCCCAAAAAATCATCAGATTTTCATGCAAGTCTTGAAAGTTGACAGAGAACCCAATCAAACAAATGAGATGAAAATATATACTTTGTCATTTATTTATTCAGGAAAATGTTCCAATATTACATATCTGTGAGTGGCAAAAGTATGTGAATCTCTAGGATTGGCAGTTACTTTGAAGGTGAAATTAGAGTCCATCTGTTTTTCGGAGTTGTTTTCAATCAGTGAAATTACTATCAGGTGTCAGTGCGTGCCCTGTTTTATCTAAAGAACAGGGATCTATCAAAGTTTGGTCATGTTT
>NW_015632043.1:52803-70900 GCF_001515625.1 Sinocyclocheilus rhinocerous
GTATCATGGTTTGGGCCTGTTTTGCTGCATCTGGTCCAGGACGGCTTGCCATTATTGATGGAACAATGAATTCTGAATTATACCAGCAAATTCTGAAGGAAAATGTCAGGACATCTGTCCGAGAACTGAATCTCAAGAGAAAGTGGATCATGCAGTAAGACAATGATGGAACAATGAATTCTGTATTATACCATCAAATTCTGAAGGAAAATGTCAGGACATCTGTCTGAGAACTGAATCTCAAGAGAAAATGGATCATGCAGCAAGACAATGACCCGAAGCACACAAGTCGTTCTACCAAAGAATGGTTAAAGAACAAAGTTAATGTTTTGGAATGACTTAGTCAAATTCTGGACCTTAATCCAATTGAAATTTTGTGGAAGGACCTGAAGCAAGCAGTTCATAGGAGGAAACCCACCAACATCACAGAGTTGAAGTGGTTCTGTACTGAGGAATGGGCTAAAATTCCTACAAGCTGTTGTGCAGGACTGATCAGCAGTTACAAGAAACGTTACTTGCAGTTATTGCTGCAAAAGGGGGTCACACCAGATACTGAAAGCAAAGATTCACATACTTTTGCCACTCACAAATATTTAACAGATCATTTTTCTTAAAAAATAAATGACAAAGGATATATTTTTGTCTCCTTTGTTTGATTGGATTCTCTTTGTCTACTTTCAGGATTTGTGTGAAAATCAAATTATGTTTTGGGTCATATTTATGCAGAAATATAGAAAATTCTAAAGGGTTCACAAACTTTCAAGTAGCACTGTATATATATCATTACACAAACAGACTAACGTTACCCCGAAGAGGACAGTTTTCCGTTGTTTATCATGGGCATAGCCTCTGAACTTTTGATCACCCCTTAAATGTTTAGATAGCACGAATAGTGTAGGCTACCTTGTAGTTTACATTTAGAAAAGCGAGCGCAGCGCAACTGTTCGCGCACCTGTGCATATAACAGACTGTCATCGGACTCGTCCTCTTTAGTAACTTCATCATCCAATCCTTCATCCCTGGATGTGAAACTGTCCATTATTATAACATCGTTTAGGGCACTGACATCACCAAGATTGAGCAGATTGAGACGAGCAAGATCGTTTAAGTGAGCAGCTACTTCAGACTGCGTTGTTTTCTTGCACTCCGCCATCTCAAAAATAAATTAATTAACTTTTCGTGCCGTAGTTTACACAGAACTGGCGGGGAAATGTGCATTGATACACCTTTATCTGGTGTATCACCAGGTGTACACCTTTACACCTGGTGTTTGTTTGAAAAAACACCCCACACCCGCCCTGAACACCTCTCCACACAACCATTCACACCTCCAGCAACCCCCCTCTCCCCCACACCTGCAATTCAGATCAGTGAAGACGAGGTACGCCAGGTCTTCCAGAAGCAGAAAAGGAAAAAAGCACCAGGCCCAGACTGTGTTACACCAGTCTGTCTGAAATCCTGTGCTGACCAGCTGGCCCCATCTTCATTCTGTTACACTGTGGAAGCTTCTGTCACGAAAACAAATTCCTCGTATGTGTAAACATACCTGGCAA
The DNA here is from genome assembly GCF_001515625.1 of Sinocyclocheilus rhinocerous. Classification (NCBI taxonomy): domain Eukaryota; kingdom Metazoa; phylum Chordata; class Actinopteri; order Cypriniformes; family Cyprinidae; genus Sinocyclocheilus; species Sinocyclocheilus rhinocerous. The sequence continues at coordinate 54,357 of NW_015632043.1, forward strand.
TAAAGCTCATTCTGATTCTGATTCTGATTCTTTATTATATATGTTACGTGGTTTATTTTTAGGCCTATAGGTTAACTGTTTTTGTGGTGTTAAGAGAAAGCACCTCTGCAGCGCGTTCTTATATAAGAGAAAGACACAGTCTTTTCTGCTTGCTGCAATAAATCACTATTTTTCTGCACTAAACAAGTGAATTTTGCCAAGATATTTTCGGTGATGATAGACAAGATGTTATAGAATACTAATTTAATGAAAACCTAATTTTGACAAAAAATTGACATTCAACCTATTTTTCGAATTTCCAAATGCCATGTTTATGATTTCATTTGTCATGACCAAGAACTAAAAACAGATGTTATTTTATGACATAAATTACCGCTTTATTCAAATACAAAACTAAAACTTTGTTAGTGTATTCTACCTTTCTTTTTGTCAATACTGGAATCGCAAATAGCCTGCCTTCATTTGACAGATGCCCCATTTTTATTTTTGACAACCTCCACAAAACACTATATTAAAACTTTATTATTATTACATTGTGCAGACTAGCTCGATCAAGACTTGATAATCAAGAACTATTCAGAAACAGGTGCAGTTGTATGCTTTTTATTTTGTTTACCCTTAATCACGTTTGGAAAACAATGTTTGGTAATAGGCCTTTTTGTCATGGAACACATTCCGTTATTTGTTAACTTGTGGCAGTTGGATGTGGGGTTGGGGAGGACGTTGATGGCTGTGAGCTGTTTTCTTAGTGGTTAGTTTAGGTCATGTGATTCTTAGGTTATAAGTTAACCAGAATATGACTGCAGTGTTCTAGATTCTCTCCATGCGGTTACCCAGAAATTGCTCCTCTCCCGGTTTCCTTCACATTTAGCTTTGGAGAGCCTTTGCTTTTTTACAAAAAATATAAAAGAAGAGGAAAAGAAACAACAGCAAAAGCCTTCAACTTTACTCCTGTGTTCAACCCTTTTCTGAATTCTGTTAACTATCTGTCAAGTTTTGCGTAGATGAAATACACATCAGGGGCAAAATTGTAAAAAAAAACAAAAAAAAAACAACCTCATGGTGGGTACTACAATTAAGGACAGCAAGTTTCACATCATTCATCATGACACTTTATACTCTTAGACAGTATCAGTAATACATGATGGAGGAGAAAACTATTGAGGTTGAGGATGCAACAGAGCGAAGTCAAGCATTAGAAAGCCTCCATTTCAACTAATAGGTCAAGAAACTCATCAGCTAGCACAGCCGCTGTCAAGGCTTGAGCCAAGCTGGAGGCTCAAATTAAAGTGACAGAGCGACTCTAAAAGCTGTAAAGCATGAAAGTGGGGTAGCTGCAGCCATCTCTGAGACAAAGGTGTTGGAAGCAGCAGGAGAAAGTGTGCATGGAGAGAGAATCTCAGAAGTGAGAGAGGTCTCTGATCACACTCGCAACTATGTCATGTGTCAGTCTCAACTGGGGTCATCACCTTCTGTAGGAGTCGAGCCATATCAAGCAACTCTAGAGCCCATAATCCATGTATTCAGAACTGAAACACCCCCCAAGTCAGCATCGCTCTACAACCTGGGATGTCGAAGATTCTTGAAATAAGCTTGATACTGATTATATAACCCAAGCTTGATACTGATTATATAACCCAGCAGCCTCAGAGGTCAAAGCAAACAATTCACCACAACTCCCAAGCACCTCCATTCACTTCCTCACCTCATAAGACCACACCACAGCCATACACTCAACAACGATGCCCATATGAGTGATATTGCTAGGTAGTGTTGCTTTCATCAACGAAAATTATGACTAAATATCGTCGTCAACAGGCCGCCAAAAACAACACTATTGCTAGGTACTTAGCACGTAGAGAACTTTTCAAGTTTTATGATCACCCAGAGAATTATTGGGCATGGAAGTCATCTTTCATTAATGCCACTGAAGGATTGAACCTGGCAGCCACAGAACAGCTAGACCTTCTGTCAAAATGGTTGGGAGAAACATGGTTGACCTTTTTTTAAATGGATTGAATAGAATTGTTTCCTGTTTGAATATTTTCTGTAGTTACATGACATTTTAATGACTGAACATGACTTTTGCTATTTAAATATCATCTGTAATGTCTCTGTTGTTTTTAATAACACGGTTTGATGGAACACTATTGTTTTCTGTTTATTTGTGTATATTCTGTATAACATGAAAAAACAAACAAAAAAAAACCTTGCTACGTGTACTGCGTTAAGCTAACTGAGACTTGTTATAGCACTTGTATATCTTTGCTCTCTTGTTGATTTTGATTGCTTCCATTGTTCTCATTTGTAAGTCGCTTTGGATAAAAGCATCTGCTAAATGACTAAATGTAAATGTAAACGTCTTCACAGCATGTGCGAAGGATCAGAGTTGTGCATAGTAATCCAGACGCAGGCTTAAGAAAAGCTTGGGAGCACTTGGAAGACTGCTATGGCTCACCAGAGGTTATTGAAAAGTCCCTCTACGACAAGATTGACAGCTTTCTGAAAATCAGCAATAAGGTCCAAAAAACTTAGAGAGCTTGGAGATCTGCTACAGTTATTAGAATCTGCAAAAGATGAAGGCAAGTTTCTCAGTACAAAACGTCTTCACAGCATGTGCGAAGGATCAGAGCTGTGCATAGTAATCCAGACGCAGGCTTAAGAAAAGCTTGGGAGCGCTTGGAAGACTGCTATGGCTCACCAGAGGTTATTGAAAAGTCCCTCTTCGACAAGATTGACAGCTTTCTGAAAATCAGCAACAAGGTCCAAAAAACTTAGAGAGCTTGGAGATCTGCTACAGTTATTAGAATCTGCAAAAGATGAAGGCAAGGTTCTCAATACAAAACTGTACATCAAGTCACCTTTCCTCCATTCTCATTCTTCTGCGACTTTGCCTGCAGATGCGCGGACACGCAATGATCCACATTTTGCTCTGTCTTCAGGAACCCGTAGTGTCTTAACACCAGAGCAGTCATTCAAGAGACAAGTGAAAAGCCCAGTCTACACCCACAAAACAGAAGTCTGACCAGAGACAGTGAGTCAGACATGCAGCTCAACCAGTGAATTGAACAATGTTGACAAGAACTGCCCAATTCACAAGAAGCCCCATCCTTTGAAACGCTGCAGGTGTTTAAGGAGCTAGTCTCCAGAGGGTTGTTAAGCTTTCCTTTGCAGCCAGCCTGAAGTAACTAACCAACGAACCAACTCTTGCTTGGCTTTGAACAGCTTGCAACATTAACACAAAATAACACTTATTGATAATTCCAACTCAGGAAGGAGATTGTCAAATTTGGGGATTGATGGTCAAAGAGACGCACAACATGACCATCACATGTAAATCCATGATAGAAATCACGAGGTAAAGACTTCCTCGGATTGACTTCCCCAACCTAGCAGACAAGAACCAGACTGAGATTCCTTCTAGACCATTTTGACCTTTGTTCCTCACAGAACACGTTCTCACATTCACAGAACGGCACAGAGACTGCCTTTACATGTATATTTGCACCAAAATGATGCTAAAATGACTTATGAGCAACTAATAATTTCTATACATAACTCCATATTATGTATGTAACCCACACATTTGACCATCATGTCCTAATCCCTCATTGTGTATGTCTTTTGAATAACTATTGAATAGTTTATAGGTTTATAGTCATGTTTGGTATGCACGTGTTTGAAAATATTTTCTTAAAACTTTTCTATCAATCAATTCTTTGTAAAATGTATTATATTTTTGTTATAGAAACTGTGTTTGAATTATACTCTGCAAGAGCAGGAAAATTCGTACCATGTGACTAATAAGATAACATGTTGATTTATGTATTGGGAGGAGAAACATAGTAACACCCTGAGCTAAGACAATGTCTAATTGGTCAAGACACCATTTGGGATCTGTCCAACAGCAGAGTTTAAAAACTCAGGACACCAACAAATTTTGCTTTTTGCTGCTGCTCGGGCTTGCACTCCAACTGCTCCTCTATACACCATGAGGAGAAAAGCCATCTAGTCTCGTCACCTTCTCTCTTTCTTTTACTTTTATTTCCTTTTCGTTTTCCGTTGAGAGTTTTGCATTCTTAGTTAAGTTTTGCTGCAAAGCCGTGTCTCCGAGTCCAACTCCGACCGTGCTCGCCTCAAAACTTCAACGCTGACGCCGCACCATTCGTCAACCAACGCCCAAGACATGCCTTTGAATGACAACTGAGCCTCCAGCCAATCAACAACCTTGGGAAATCCCTTTCTGCAAGGATGACAACAAAGGGAAGCCCCTAAACAGGCAACGCAAGTACCTCCATATTCTAGCTGAACTGGTGCATTTAATATAAAGTTTAACAGGCTCATTGAGAAACTCAATACAAGGATTAATTAAATGATTGATGGTTGTTCAGGTCAAAGCAATTGCATATTGCTATAAACTTGGGATTTCACATTTTCACTCTCTTAAACTCATTCTTTCCTCACTTTCTCTTTCTGCAACGTGTGAATGTGTGAGAGCGTGTGTTTGTGTTAGATTAGTTTGTATGTCTTAGATTTATCTAATAAAGTCTTATTTATATTGAAAAGATAAGTTAATGTCTTAAACTGCCGATCTTGTTGCCGTGCTAATAAATAATGTTTTCACTATACTTTGGATATTAATATCCATTGCATAGTTTATGTTATACGTCTCGTTCAATGAATCGCTGGCCGACTCAGTGATCAGCTGTAAAACAGTGATACTGTCCAAATTCCCTATAAAATCATACATAATTCCCTTTGAGCTAAATTGACCTGTTTCCCTTACAGTCTCGGGTGTGGCTGTCTCTCCCACAGACATTTTTTGCAGCTCCAGTATCAATATTTCTTTGGCCTGCCTGGCAGTGTCTTTGCTGGAGAAGAATCGATCTTTTTACCTTGAACAAAAAAACAATGATGACATTAGCATTTGATCTGTGCAGTTAAAAAAAATAGAAGACGACGAAGAACAAGAAGAAGAACAAGAAATTTTAATTACTCTTGCATTTTTTAAATTGAATCTATCACCCAGGCATTTAATATTTTATATGTTATTATTATGAGAAAATTAAAGCGTATCTATTATAATTGAATTTATAATTATAATTTTAGCAAAAAAATGTATTAAATTATTTGAGCACAAAAATATTAATTACCTCGGATCAAGTAAACAAGCAATGCAGTAAAGCGAGTTTTGCTCTCTGCTGGAAATCGCCTCTGCAAAGCATCAAGCAAAGTGTTCTTCATTGTTTTGATTCCGTGGTCCTCATCCATTTGTTTCAGCAGCAGTCTCTGTAGCACAGTGACAGCCGGAATTACATCTGAGGTTAAAGCATCTGAAGAACTCACTTGATGAGTCATTTCCTCAAAGGGAGCCAAGACATTTACTATCTTCTCCATAAGATTCCAATGGTTTGCAGTTAGAGTGGCAGGGAGCTCGTTTTCAGAAAACATATTCTCCAATTGTCCGCTTTTGCTCAATCAAAGATTGCACCATGTAGAATGTGCTATTCCAATGAGTCTGCATGTCTTGCTGAAGTATTTTTATTTGTTGACAGAGCTATGTCTGAATATCCTGTAACCGAGAGTATGCCAGGTTGGAGTGTTTAAATTGGCAGACTATTTTGCGCCCAACTTCCACAGCCTCCGTAACACTGTGCTGTGATAGCAGACCCTCTGTAACAGCCAGCTGCAGAGTATGTGCCACACATGGAAGACTAGAAACCCCGGCCCTTTACCATGTTTTTGCCATGGTCACAGACTGCAACATGGACAGAAATTTTAGAAATTGCCCAAGTTGTAAGCATTTCCTCAAATACACTCGATCACTCGACCCATATGTGAGCCCTGAAAATGCTTTGCATGAAGCATGATTTGTTGTAGAGTGAAATCGCCTTCTATCCATTGCACCCTTACGCTGATGAGAAACACTTGATTCACACTACAACTCCAAATGTCATTGGTAAAGCTAATTGCTTTTATGTCATGCAACACGCTCACAACATGCTTTTTCACTGCATCATGTATTTTGGCAATACAACATCTGTGGCATGGCAACAACTGGGAATCTCGTACTTCGACTCCAAAACATTCGCCAACAGAAGGCGACGAAATTCCACATTATCAACAACTGAAAGTGGTTCAAGAACAATGAATTGGGTAAGCACCTCTGTTATTTGTTTGGCTCTCGGGTTATCCCTTGTCATTTTCTCTCATCTTGCAAGGGTTTGCTGCAGGGTTGTTTGCCGAGTGCTAACGTTACTGTTAGCAGCAAATTCTCCGAGCTCACTTTTGTGTTTCAGTTTCAGATGTTTTATCAGATTACTCATATTATAAGTACTGCTTCTTGTACATCCTCTTGATATTTTTGCGAATATAGCTGCATGACTGCAAAGTTTGCAGTCTGCCATGCACGGGTTGTCATCATTAATTTTGAAATATTTCCACACCACTGAGCCTGACATTCTGTCGCTGCTGCCGGAGTCTCTGTGCACTGAAAGTTCTGTCGATGACGTCACAAGGTATCTGTCTTTGGTATCAGAGTGTTTTTACCAGTACGAGTTTGAGTACATGAGCTCAGTATCGGGCCCAATACCGATACCAGTATCGGTATTGGTGCATCCCTACCCCCTAAACACAGAGACTAGACCTAGGTTGGGTTGTGGTAGGAGATATCTGCCTAGGATCAGTACACAAGTCTGCAGCTAGAAGTACTTACCGCACCCACATGCTTGACAATGGGCGTCCTTCCTTACTGCCCTCATGTCCTAAAAGGGTCTGTATTAAGGAGAAGTTCAACATCAAGCCTCTGCCTGAAATATCTCTAGTGTGTGACACCCTCATCTTCAGTAACTGTGCCGTAGGGAGTACCATCTTTAAAAGGTCAAAGAATGATAATAAAGTCAGACTATTGAAGACAGGCTCTTTCTGGAAACCATGGATAAAGAGATGTTCATGGATGAAGGCAACAGTTGGGTAGCACCCCTCCCATTCAGAACACCTCATCTGCGACTCCCTAACAATAGAGACCAGGCACTGACAAGCTTAATCTCTCTTCTGCGTACACTGGAGAAGAAGCCTGATATGAAGACTCACTTTTTCACGGTCATGCAGAACATCTTGGATCGTAACCATGCTGAGGACACCCCTCCCCTGCAAGAAGGTCAGGAGTGCTTGTATTTACCTATTTTTGGGGTGTAACACCCGCAGAAGCTTGGTCAGATCAGTCGTCTTCGACTCCAGTGCGCAAAAACAAGGCACCTCTCTTTAGTCCAGACTTAAATAATACTTAAAGGGGTCATATGACGTTGCTAAAAAGAACATTATGTTGTGTGCATTACTGACTTATACTGTGTTTTTACAAGTTGCGTTGCGTATCGCGCCGCGTAAACATAAAACCATGTCTGCATTTGTGATCGGAGAAACGACAAACAACAAGCGCCGCTTTCTTTCTTTGCGTGCACATTTGGGCGGTGTTATGCAAATCTTCGCACATCGTGACGTAGACATGTGGGGGCGTGTTTAAACGAGGCGTTTTAGGAGGGCGTGGACGAGTCTTAACTTTTATAAAGAATATCTCTTTGGATTTGAGACTTTAGTCTTTGCAACTTTACAGATCTTCTTTATGCACCAAGAGCTTGTAACACTCCAAAGAGAAAGGAAAAATTTAAATTGCATCATATGACCCCTTTAAATAACACTCTCATAGGGAACTTGTGGCTGTAACTGCAGACATCAAGCAGACGTTTCACAGCTTTGTTGTAAGAGAGGACAATAGAGACTTCCTTCGTTTTCTTTGGTTTAAACACAATGACACCAGTAAAGAGATTACTGAATATTGTATGAAGGTGCAAAGTGTCCGGGAACAAACCATCTCTGGTCTCCGACATGCAGCTGCCCACGGCGAAGAGGATTATGACTCAGATGCCAAGAGTTTTGTAGAAAGAGAATTCTATGTAGATGATGAATTCTGTCAATGCCCACAGCTGCTGGAGCCATCAACCTGTTAACACGGACAAAGGAGATGCTTGCCACCTCAAATCTGAGATTACACAAGTATGCTTCTAACAGCAAGGAAGTAATGGATGCATTCTCCACTGAAGATTATGCGTAAGACTCAAAGATCTTGACCTGGATGTTGATCCTACTCCCATCCAACACAGCCTTGGAATTAGCTGGGATCTGAAGAGGGACGTATTTACCTTTCGCGTAACAGATACAGAGAAGCCTTTTACTTGCAGAGGGGTACTTGCTCCTGTCTCTTTGACCCACAAGGGTTTGTTTCCCCCATCACCATTCAAGTTAAATTCCTATTACGAGAGCTTTCAGGTGAGGCTCTTGACTGAGACTCTCCTCTTCCTGAAGATAAGGCAGAAGGATGGAATGCATGGAGGAAATCCCTACAAGGCAGCTAGCTCCACAAGCTGCCCACACAATTCCCAGGCTGGAACTAGAAGCTGCTGTTCTGGCTGCAGAGATGGCTGAAATGATCACAAGCGTATTGAACTTCACTCTAGATGCTGTAGAGTTTTACACAGATAGCAGAGACGTCCTGGGATATATTCATAACCAGAGGAGACATTTTTGTGTATATGTTACCAACATGGCGACTTCAAGGAATCTGATCTTTACAGACAACAGTGGAGACAAGTTCAGCATCTTGCCAATACTTTCTAGAGCAAATGGAGGCATGAATTCCTCGCAACACTTCAGAGTGGATTGTGATGTGGTCCTCAGGGGCAGAAACATTTTTATTTTTAAATTCAAAGAAGCAAAGAAGTTACGAAATAACTTAATGAGTCTGTCGTTCCTAGTACTTTGGTCACTTTTAAATATAGCTTTAGTTTTAGCCTGGGATGGTGCTGAGCAATTTATTTATGACCGCAATTCATTCATAGAGATTAGGAATTCAGTTCTGGGTGGGGATTGCATTGGATCGGATGTTTCCTGTTGGCATTTTCCATCGTTCCTGTGGGACATTCCTGATTACCTGCAGCAGCGACCTTGTGTCACTCTTCGGAGGAAACGCCACAGACGCCGTGGCAAGCGGAGCGGTGTTGCCATTATATTGAAAGCTGAAATGGGCTATTGCGGCAGAACACGCATCAGGGGCAGAAACATTTTTATTTTTAAATTCAAAGAAGCAAAGAAGTTACGAAATAACTTAATGAGTCTGTCGTTCCTAGTACTTTGGTCACTTTTAAATATAGCTTTAGTTTTAGCCTGGGATGGTGCTGAGCAATTTATTTATGACCGCAATTCATTCATAGAGATTAGGAATTCAGTTCTGGGTGGGGATTGCATTGGATCGGATGTTTCCTGTTGGCATTTTCCATCGTTCCTGTGGGACATTCCTGATTACCTGCAGCAGCGACCTTGTGTCACTCTTCGGAGGAAACGCCACAGACGCCGTGGCAAGCGGAGCGGTGTTGCCATTATATTGAAAGCTGAAATGGGCTATTGCGGCCGTCGATTGGTGTGGCACATTCAGGAGGTCTCTCATCGCTGGATTTGTCCTGTTGTTCTCAAGTATGCCGACAGGTATGTACAGTACTCTTTTTCCCGGTCACGACCAAACGGAGTTAACACTCAGTTTCTCCGTTCATTAAACCGGGGAAGTAATTCGTCTGGTGGATGAACGCTTCTCGGGATGTCTCTGCTCAATGTTCGGTCGCTGTTAAACAAGACCTTCATTCTACGTGATTTTTTTACTCACAAAAACTTGGACATTCTTTTTATGACAGAAACTTGGATTAAAGACCATGACTTAAGCCCATTTAATGAACTTGTCCCTGTGAACTGCTCCTTTTTTAATACCCTGAGGATATCGGGTGGCAGAGGGGGCATAGCGACTGTTTTTAAAGGAACTTTAAAAGGCATAATTATTTCATATAGAGGCGTATAACAGCTTCGAGCTTCAAATGTTTCAATTTGAAGTAGCTGCTGACCCTGTAACATTTGTGATAATATACAGGCCTCCGCATCCCAACAGTGCCTTTTTAAATGAGTTTGCCGAGTTTCTGGGTGGTGTCGTAACAAAATTTGAGAAGATTCTACTATTGGGTGATTTTAATATTCACATCTGTTGCCCAAATAAGATGCTTCCCAGGGACTTCTGTAATCTTATGGATTCATTAAATTTTATACATTGGGTACAGGGACCCACGCATACTCACGGTCATAACTTGGATTTGGTCTTCACTCATGGTTTTTCTATTTTGGACATTCAAATTAGCGATACAGGATTTTCAAACCACAAATCCATTTGTTTTACTGCTTCCATTCCCTGGCGACCTGTCAACACGGCTGTGCAAACCCGATGGACTCATCATTTCACATCTAATGCAGTGGAGGAGTTCACTTCAGCATATACATCATTCAGTCCTATGGACTTTACAGATGCATCGCCTTGGAATCCAAATGTTGATGAGTACTTTTGTTCATTTAATGATAAGTGTTTGAACATTTTGAACTTAGTTGCACCAATGAAGGCAAAGCGCCCCCCAAAAAAATCTGAACCATGGTTTAATGACTCGATTAGTTCGCTCCGACAAATATGTAGGAGATATGAATGAAAATGGCTTAAAGATAGAGTGCAGATTTCTTGTGATCTTGTGAGGGACTCTCTCTCTCTGCTTTTCAGAAAGCTGTGAAGTCAGCAAAATCTAAGTATTTGTCTGAAATTATTAACAACAACTCATTGCCCAATAACTATTTTCTCCACGATTGATTGTGTCCTCAAGCCAGCAGTAGATGTTTTTACTGATGTGTCTGAAACATTGTGTGAAAACTTTTTGTCATTCTTTGTGGAGAAAGTAGATAGGTTGAGACCTCAAATTTTGCAATCTGTTTCTGATAGCAGTGAGAGACCAATTTTCAACTTGTTACTATTTCTGCCTGTAAAGATATCATTGTGCATCTGAGACCCACTGAGTGTCCTTATGATGTTATGCCAGCTCACTTTGTCAAGCAGGTTGCAAACATTGTTGGTTCTGATGTGTTAAATTTTGTTAATTGAGTTTGAGCACCGGAATAGACCCTGATAGTCTGAAATGTGCTTTAAAGCTGCAGTCTGTAAGTTTTGCCTCTTTGTTGCCATCTCTGTTTGAAAATCTGGAATTGCAGTTACTTGCGGAATTATCTTCCTTGCGTGGATTGTACTCTGGCACGGCTCCAGCGCGGATGAATCTAATGTTTTGAGGAGTATGTGTGGCAGTCAGTCACCGCACCGGTGTGAATCCTATACTTAGTAATCTAATACTAATAAAGTAGCCTACGTCTTGGAATATATGACCCAAATAAGAATTTTCACCGGATATTGTCATCTGAACAAGTAAGTAACAAGTCTGCCACGTTTGTTCTGACCAACTGAGGAAAGAAGCATTACAATAAATCGTGCTACCAATGGTGATTAAATCAAAGATCGATTAGCTCATATCACATCAAACTAGGGATGTCAATTTTCGATCATTACCATGATCGATCGTCGTTTAAATTAACGATCAGTTAATCGATTAATCGTTAACCTTAATGCTGCAAAATGCGTCTATGCAGCCCGGCATGACAGGATGTCAAAAAAAAAAAAAAAACGCTTTCTCACCCGAATTAAAGGGGTTTTAGTCTGAATAAAATGCTAGTAGCAGGATTGTAAAATGAATAGATGCGATTATGATCATTTGATAAAATAAAGAGCTCGTTTGAGATAATTTTACTTTGTTGACTGTTTCCTATCCCGTCACAGAGACCGCTGAACGCGCCTCTTTAAATGGTTTCGTGGTGCTCGTTGTTGTATTTTAAAACACAATTGCAATGTTTTCAACTGACATTATGGCATTTAAAATAAAATGATCCCAAACGTAACTGTGGCGCATGTGGCTGCGCAGTAAAATAAAGCAAACAAACAGAATGCGCGTTGTCATTCTTTTCTTTCCGTGAACTTGTTTATGGAGTGCCGCGCCACACTTCTGTTTTAAATCTGTTAGCTTAATTATTTAAGTCAGATATAGTTAGCTTTTTTTTTTTATGAAAACAAATTGTTATTTTTATTTAGACCTATTGCTTACATAGGCTATAAGCTTTCCTTAAAGCATCCCATTTTGTCCCAGGGCTTGAAAACCTGTGCCCTAGGCTTTTAAATTTTTTGACATTTAATTATTCTATCTGCTGTGAGAAAAGGCTAACGATCTGCCACCTGCAGCATCCTCACATGCAATAGCCTAGTAGCCGGGACAACTTCTTTATGTACAGAAGTGAAGTACGAATTTCCCACGAAAACATACCCGTACCACTCAAATTAGAAAACATTATTATAAACTAACCGTTGTGAATCGGGCTAAAGGCGATAGTTTTGAACACTGGCTGGTTATGTACTTGCTCAAATATTGATTTTGGATAATTTTTAACCAAAAAAAGTTACGGACTGCAGCTTTAATAACGCCAATTTTAATAAAGCCAAATCGATTCTTTCTAAATTTAGACCCGTTTCCAATTTACCTTTTATGTCCAAGATTTTGGAGAAAGTTGTACTAGCTCAGCTACAAGTTTTTTGAGATCTAACCAAATCTATGAAATTTTTCAATCTGGTTTAATCAAATTACACAGTACTGAATCAGCTCTCTTAAAAGTTTATAATGATATTTTATTTGTCCACAGATGCTGGAAATGCCATTCTTTGTGGAGAAAGCAGATAGGTTGAGACCTCAAATTTTGTAATCTGTTTCTGATAGCAGTGAGAGACCATGGAGCTCTGCGACATGGTCCAATTTTCAACTATTTCTGCCTGTAAAGATATCGAGCATCTGTTACCCACTGAGTGTCCTTATGATGTTATGCCAGCTCACTTTGTAAAGCAGGTTGTAAACATTGTTGGTTCTGGTATGTTAAATTTTGTTAATCTGAGTTTGAGCACCGGAATAGTCCCTGATAGTCTGAAATGTGCTTTAATAATGCCAATTTTAAGAAAGCCAAATTCAGATACATCAATTCTTTCTAACTTTAGACACGTTTCCAATTTACCTTTTATGTCCAAGATTTTGGAGAAAGTTGTACTAGCTCAGCTACAAGTTTTTTTTAGATCTAACCAAATCTATCAATCTGGTTGTAGAAAATTACACAGTACTGAATCAGCTCTCTTAAAAGTTTATAATGATATTTTATTTGTCTACAGACGCTGGAAATGCCGTTGCTTTGATCTTACTAGACCTCAGCTCAGCTTTTGATTTGGTTGATCACAATGTATTACTTTCTCGCTTAAAAAACTGTTTTGGTCTGAGAGGTACTGTGTTAAAAGGGTTCCAGAGCTTTTTAACGAACCGAAAAGTTTCTGTACGTATAGGACAATATACAATCTTCCAGTGCTCTTTTGACTTGTGGTGTCTCCCAGGGTTCAATTATTTCCCCGACTCTATTTATGATTTATATGCTGCCGCTGGGTTCTATTTTTAAGAAATATGGTATTTCCTTCCACCTGTACACTGATGATACAGTGAAACCTGGTGATAATAGTGCTTTAGCAAAGTTGTATGCATGTATTCAAGAACTCAAATTATGGCTTGTGAATAATTTCTTGACACTTAATGAAGGTAAGACCGAAGTGATTTTGTTTGGACCCAGTGACGCTCTGCCTTTAAAGGCTGATAATCTTGATCTTGGTTATCTTGCCCAGTGGATTACTCCATGTGTAAAGAACCTGGGTGTTTTAATTGACTCCAATCTAAAGTTTGATAAACAGATAAACAGTGTGGTTAAGTCCTGTTTCTTTCATCTTCGCTGTCTGGCTAAAGTCAAAACTCTCCTTTCATCACAGACATTAGAAAAAGTAATTCAGGCATTTATTACATCTAGGTTAGAGTAATGCAATTCACTGTACTATGGGATAAATCAGTCATCCATGGAGCGACTGCAATTGGTTCAAAATGCAGCGGCTAGGCTTTTGACTGGCACACGCAAATTTCAACACATTACTCCCATTTTGTCCACATTACAGTGGTTACCTGTTAAACTTAAGAGTGGAATACAAAATTTTAATGTTGGTTTGGTTTTTAAAGCACTTCATAATCTTGCACCAACTTATCTCACTGAGTTGTTGCACCCACACAAATCAGTGCAGCCGCTCAGATCCAGGTTTTTAGGAATTTTATCAATTCCTAGGTCCAAACTAAAACACCGTGGTGATCGAGCATTCGCAGTTGTTGGCCCAACACTTTCGAACAATCTTCCAGTTGCCATCCGAAGGATTTCTTCATTTCTTTAAAGCTATGCTTAAATCTCACCTCCTTGATCGATTTGTAACGACTTAATGAAGAGATTTGTGTTTTATTCTCTTGACTTTATTATTTTTATTTATTATTTTAGAATTTATTTTTTGTTTCTTTTGTTTACTATGCCATGTAAAGCACTTTGGTCAACCTCAAGTTGTGTTAAATGTGCTATATAAATAAAATAAACAAACAAACAAGTTATTGCTGCAATTAGCCATCACAACTTTGTGCAAGAATTTTGCATTACAAAAACTTGTGATTTAACTTGTGATAACTCAAATATTAAAGTTATCACTTAATACAGCTTTAAGTTTCAAGTTGACTAAACTTAATATTTTAAGGCAGCACAAACACTTTAATTGAAACAATTTTTACAAGGTAAAGAATTCTTCAAATTAAGATGTATAATCAAGAAAAATAAATTAAACAAAATTAAAACAACAAGAATGAAATATAGCTGCTAGCAGCAATAGGGGGCCAAGCATCCTGTGGTGCAGCAAGGTGCAGCAAGCACACCAAGCTAGTGTTGTCAAAAGTACCAACCGCAATACCATTCGGTACTGAAATTTTAAAAACGTCCATTGCTGCTAAGATCTGAGCGCAGTTGAGCAGATTCTTTAACAGCGCTGATTGGTCATTGTGTTCACACGCCTTTTCGCTCTTCACCGAACGCTCACACAGAAACACACGGGAGCATTTGAAAGCCGCGTCTTATCAGCTGATCCTCCACCGACAGCAGATCCCTAATATATCTGCACATAGATGGATCCACTGGTAGACACGACTTTCAAACACTGAGGATAGATTTGAGGATAGAGAATAAGCACACAAAAGCATTACTTAGCATGTTAACCAAACTGATAATGTAGCTTATTGTTAACCTGATAGCTGAAGAGCCACATTTTTAAAAAAAGAATGGCAACTGGTTACTGGCATGCTAAGCTAACTAACATAAGACAACAAACATAGACACAGGCAACTTTTGTATTTCTTGGGAACTGCAGTGAATATCAAAAATCCATTGAGTCATTTCTGTACAGCCCAGTCCAAAGATCATCTGATTAGATTTTGGACAAAGCTGGACAAAATTTGTAGGAGAATTAGGGGAAAAAACTGTTTTTCCATTTACGTCAAAATGATGGAAAATGAAAGATGAAATATCATCAGAATCGAAAAAGGAATGTACTGACAGAAAAAATCTGGCCAATGTTTTCAAAAGTTAGAAATGTTTTGGCAAGAATCCTTATATCTCTGAAACACTAGATGGTGCTGTGTTCAAATTTCTCATGTACCTTCAGGACATGCTGACGATGATTCCTAACAATTTTTGTGTTGATATGTCAAACCGTTTAAAAGATGTTGCAATTTATGACAAATTTTAAAATACCGGTTTGAAAACTGAATTTTTAAACTGGTGCTATAGAGGGTCAGATTACTATTCATTATCATCACTACAAGTTTTCATCATTTTCATATGTTTCGTTCATGTTGTGCTTCTAGTCATGTATGGAATATTTTTCTCAAATAAATCTTGTTTGGCTGTAAGACTGACGGCCCTTTGTAGTTTTTTTTTTTTTTTTTTGCTAACCGTGCTCTTTTCCATTCAAATGGAACTTTGCTACACATCGGCGCAGTCGCGTCGTTTGAACTGTTTTTCCCAGTTGGATCCCACTACATATGGACTGTGTAAAACCACTGGAATTGCTCGTCTGCCCCACTATATTCATCGCTCACCAAATTGACTCCTGAACATTAACTGCTCTTTGCCTGCTTCTATGCCCTCTTTCTGGTCTCACAGATTAAGCACACGGAAGTCATCTTCTATGTAAATGCATTGTGGTGTTTATCGTCTCTAAGGCCACTAGAAAAGACCAGAGATGACTCCATGCTTAACAAGAGTGTGCAGCAGTGTGGTAATTTTGCCCTACTCAACACTCGGTCATTAACTGGGAAAGGAACATTTCTCTGGGACCTCATCTCTGACAATAACTGTGACATGCTGATGCTCACAGAAACCTGGCAAGCATCTAATGACTTTGTTGAACTTAATTTGATTTTAAGCCTGTTGTAAAATCCTTTTAAGCCTGTTGTGAAATTGATTATCATGCATGGAAGTTGGTTGATCCTCTGTCATTTTCTGCTGCACTCAAGTGACCCCCCCCCCCCTCTCTGTCTGCCTGCTGCAGTCTTTCCAGTACTGAAGACATTTTTAATGTCTATGACGAAAGTATTTCTACTAGGGCTGGGTATCGTTCAAAAATGTTCGATATCGATACCGATACCTTGACT
>NW_015632043.1:71424-75460 GCF_001515625.1 Sinocyclocheilus rhinocerous
CATGTGTGCGCCACATCTCTGAGTGTAACCGGTGTAAACTAGTAGGTGTGTTCGACTTGACGCGGACCGACTGTGCAGACCGATCAGTGTATTACAGTACCACGAGAGCTAAAGAGAGCAGACTGCTCCGTGCGCTTTCGAATCGCTCTCGCGGATGTCAAACACTGATCGATCTGCGCCGCACCTCTTCTAGTCGAACACACCGGCTAGTGCTGCAGGCTTAAGGCCAAAGTATACTTCGGCCGTCCGCGTCCACAGACGTCATTTTCGTCATCAGGAGGGCTCGCGGACAGCCATGCACCCCATCCGTGTGCAGGCAATTTTTTGAGACCGCGCGGACGGTCCGCGTAAAACAGCACATGCGCGAGGTGAAAGTTGAGACAGAGCGCAAGTCAAACTGCGCCTGTGTTGAGCTCGTCCGTCTGCACTCATCCGCGGTTGAGTATACTTTGAAAGCTGTGCGGACACGGCTGAGCGCGAGACGGAACGGAACGCAGAAAGTGAAGTATACCCGGGCCTTTATTGGCTCACTGACGCTGATGAGATTAACCCCTTAGGTATCGAAATTTGGTACCGAACGACGAGACGTTCTTCGATACTCGATGGTATCGAGGCAATTCGGTCGGTGCCTAAAAAGTATCGAACTCGATACCCAGCCCTAATTTCTACTATATTGAATTATGCTCCCTTAAAATCTAGACATGTCCCATCCTCGCGCACTTCTCCTTGGTTCAACACTGAGCTTACGGCAATGAAAACCAAGGGCCACCGGCTAGAAAGGCTTTATAAGAAAACTGGCCTTATTGTTCACTCCTTGGCATATACTGAACACATTAAGCAGTACAGGAATGCTCTTAATGCAGCTCGATCATCTTATTTCTCTACTTTCATTAATAAGTCCAAAAACAGGCCTAGAAAATGTTTTACTATGATTAAGAAGTTAAATCAGCCTCCTGTGTATCTCTAGAGGGTTCTGATCAAATGTGTGATGCTTTCCTGATCTTTTTTCAGAGCAAAACATCCCATGCCTGTCAACAACCTACCTCTGTTCTCACTTTTGAACTTCTCTCTTCATGCCATGCTCATGGCTTCTCTAGTTTTGATGCTATTGTCCCCACAGTGGTTGATGAGATAATCAGGCTTTCTAATACCTCTACTAGTCTTCTTGATCCTGTACTTACCTCTTTACTGAAGAATTGCTTGACTGCTTTGTCACTACCCATCACTCATTTCATTAATACGTCAATGTCATCTGGAACTGTACCATCTAAGCTTAAAGAGCAGGTCATATGGTATTTTAAAGTGTCCTAATATTGTGTTGGAGTCCTCTACAACAGGTTTAAATGCATCTAAGGTCAGAAAACATTGTAATTTTCTCAGAATATACATTTAATATTGGAGTCATTTGCCAATGATTCGTTCCAAGCAAGTTCGAAGCAAACCCCTCCCTTCCATAAGCCTACACTGCTCTGATTGGTCAGCTGGCCAAGCCTGTTGTGATTGGCACAGAGAGGAGTCCTTGACTTGAGCAAGTTAGCGAGCGCTACCACTGACAAAACACCTTTACATAAAACAATAATATATTGCTCCAATCTGTTCTTATAATAATGACATAAAATACAAAAACACTTATGCAAGCGAATCGTGCCCACAGCTAAAGTTTAGCTGCTAAACTGTGAACACTTAAAACAATAATGGTAGATATGTTAGCCGAGTGCTAACGTGACTAACTGATGAAACGATACAGTTTGTAAACCAAAATATGTCTACTGTAATGTTTGAAGAACGACAGACAAAAGACGCTCTGTCTTAACTTTTAATCAGAACGCAGAACAGCTGTATCACAGGCGCACCAGCCTAACTAACTCGCTCGTCTCTCCCACATTAACCCTATAACTGCCGGTGCAGCAAAATAAACAGCAATTTCACAATGATTATAAGCTACGTTATAAACTGCAAAAGAGATATTTTTCAAAAACCCATATGACCTGTTCTTTAAGATTGCTGCCGTCACCCCGGTTCTTAAAAAGCATGGTCTCGACCCTTCTTCCCTAAGTAGCTATAGGCCCATTTCTAACTTATATTTTCTCTCTAAGATATTAGAAAAAGTTGTTGCCTCCCAGTTACCAGAGGTGGAAAATAACTAATTACAAATAATGAAGTATTCATTACTTCAGACTTATGTGCCCTCTAGAAGCTTGCGTTCTGCAAGTGAACGTCGCTTTATTGTGCCATCCCAAAGAGGCACAAAATCACTTTCTATGACTTTTAAATTAAATGTTCCCTCCTGGTGGAATGACCTGCCCAACTCAATCCGAGCAGCTGAGTCTTTAGCCATCTTCAAGAATCGGCTAAAAACACATCTCTTCCATCTTTATTTGACCCTCCAACTCTAGCACACTCTATTCTAATTCTATTCTTTATAAAAAAAAAATAATAAAAAAACTTGCCCCTTTTAGACTTGCACTCTATTGAAAATGTGTGAGCACATGGGCGAAGAAACATAGTCTGTGTATGACTGGACGATTTATTCATATCCAAAACGAGACGATATGAACATTACGGAGCGCTAAACACTCTCATGCAGTGCATGTTTCATTCATACTCTAAGCCGGAGGGCACTCTCGCACAGAAAGTCCAAAACGGGCCAGTAGAAGTAATAACTTATGACATGCAGGAAATCCCTAATATGGACAAAGGCATCCTGCTACTGCTGTAGCTAAAAAAGGTAATTTCAGGTCATTTCGAGGTAATAAATATAGTATATGAATAATGCAGTGCTAATTGACATAACATTTAATACAGTATAGAAACTATTAAGCCTTATTATGTGTTTGTATAAAGCAATCCTAAAATTGTCATTAGGAAAATACAGAAAAAAATAATATATAATACAAATTATTGGTTATCGTCCAGCAGTGTATTAAAGCCTGTCAATTAGACAAAAGATTTTTGTTTTTTTTTTACATTTCTGTCCCCCTCATTTCTGAAATGATGGCTACAACCCTATGTTTGCAGTACAGAAAACAGAGCATGAGTCTTCTTGTGCTTGAATGGTTTGAAGTCATATTAAAATGCACACAAAGGAATCGATAAGAAGTGGAATAGATTTTGGATTCCCAAGCCTAGGTATGGGTTAAAATGTTAAATAAAATGCTCTTTTTTTTTGTCCTGGAGTCCACCTTTGTAATTATAACAAGCTACACTTTCAATGTGATTTTTAACCATTCAAATCAAGAAGACTCACGGGATGTTTTCTCTGCTGCACACACATCCTTGTGTAAGTGTTCTTTAGCCTGTTGATTTTCATTCATAGTATTCAGCTAACAAGGAAATATTTTACAATAAGAGTTAGAATAAATGTGAATGAGATCTAAACATTTTTATTTATTTATTATTGTTTTATTTTTACCTTATTGGAATCGAAATTAGGAATTGGCAAGAATTGGAATTATTAAAATTCAAACGATGCCCAACCTTACCCACACCCCACATTATTTTTACTGGCACCTTTCTATTCACGGTTTTAAACCCTTTCTTTTTTTTTAAACCATCAATTACCCTTTTTTGCTTTTGCCCTTCTTAAAAACAACCAGATAATCTTATACGTGAATGTACTTTTCAAAATTTGTTATAAAACAGTTGCTCCTGGCAACAGGGATAGGTAGTATGTTTGCTTAACATAGCGTCAAACATGACAATTTATGAGACTAAATATCATGTTTTGCTCCAAAATCACTAAATAACATCAGTCGTGTTTGAAACAGTTAGCTTCTGAGGTTCCATGTTGCTTCTTATCACAGTGAGACAGAAAATATTTTTTTATAAAAATCGTTACTGTGATACTGTCAGACTCTGTTCCGTGTTTTGTGGTTGTTTTGCTCCTGATGTGCTTTCCTTTCCCATGTTTAATTTGTCCCAGGTGTTTCCCATGATGTTTCATTGCTCCCAGGTGTGTCTCGTCATCCCCTCCTCCTGTGTGTATAAATAGTGTTCCCTGTGTGTGCTCCAGCGTCCGGTATTGTTCATGTCATTA
>NW_015632043.1:75580-76067 GCF_001515625.1 Sinocyclocheilus rhinocerous
CGGGATGACGTTCCATCATCCCACGGAGCTCCCAGACACCACCGACCTCGACTGGAAGGAGACAGTCATTCGGTGTCTGGAGAGCCTCCGATCCCGATCCGGAACCCCTCTGCCGACCGTTCCCGAGTCTAGTAAGCCGGCGGTTCCTCTGCCAAGCCTGCTGCCGTCCGCGGCCCACTCTAGTCCTCCGCCCGTTGATATGGCAAGCCAAACGAACATTGAGATGGCAAGCCGAATTAACATTTTGCTCCGTGTTCCCGCAACGTAGCAGATCGTGACAGATACAAGCTATGTCAACTATCGTTGCATTGCAATTGGGTGGTTGTTGTCTTCCAGGTTTCATCAGTCAAAGCATCTCTATCTGCATGTTATTCAGCTGTAGTGATATCTGATGCATTTGTCCATATAAGGGATTTCCTGGGTCTTACTTGTGAAACAGAAATTACAGTACATGGGTGTTAGGATTAGGGTTAACCCTGCTCCATAA
>NW_015632043.1:76441-80124 GCF_001515625.1 Sinocyclocheilus rhinocerous
CAGGGACCTCCAGAGTGCCCCCCCCCCCTCCCCTTTGGATGTTATGGGGCGTGAGGACACGCCTTCCAGAGGGGGGCGTTCTGTCAGACTCTGTTCCGTGTTTTGTGGTTGTTTTGCTCCTCATGTGCCTTCCTTTCCCATGTTTAATTTGTCCCAGGTGTTTCCCATGATGTTTCATTGTGTGTCTCGTCATCCTCTCCTCCTGTGTGTATAAATAGTGTTCCCTGTGTGTGCTCCAACGTCCGGTATTGTTTATGTCTACTCCTCGTGCTACGTGTGATTCCCCGTGAAGATTAATAAATTCCTTGGTTGTTGTACTCTTGGTCTCCTCGTTCTTTGCTCCGTGTTCCCGCAACGTAGCAGATCGTGACAGATACAAGCTATGTCAACTATCGTTGCATTGCAATTGGGTGGTTGTTGTCTTCCAGGTTTCATCAGTCAAAGCATCTCTATCTGCATGTTATTCAGCTGTAGTGATATCTGATGCATTTGTCCATATAAGGGATTTCCTGGGTCTCACTTGTGAAACAGACATTACAGTACATGAGAGTTAGGGTTAGGGTTAACCCTGCTCCATAATGCTCACATCGTCTCATTTTGGGTAAAAATTTAAAAATAATACTAAAGTACTTTGTAATGCAGTAACTTGAGTAGTTTTTCAGCAAACTACTTTGTTTTACTCTTACTTGAGTCATATTATTTTTCAGTACTTTTACTTGTATTCAAGTAAATTATTCCTTAAGTAGCAATACTTTTATTCAAGTACAATTTCTTAGTACTCTTTCCACCACTGCCAGTTACAGGCCTACTTAACAGCACAAAACCTCTATGAGCCCTTCCAATCTGGCTTTCGTCCATTACACAGTACTAAAACAGACCTGGTTAAGGTTCTTAACGATATTCTCTTAGCCTCTAATTTATTGCTCTTAGCACTCTTCTTTTGTTAGACCTCAGCTCAGCTTTTGACACTGTTTGTCATAAGATACTTCTCTCACGGCTTTCAGCAATTGGAATTACTGGCACAGCCTTTCAATGGTTTTCCTCCTATTTGACAGGGAGGCAACAATTTGTCATATACCAAAAACATAAATCATCCACCAAATCCATCAGTTCTGGTGTACCTCAAGGTTCTGTTTTGGGCCCTCTTTCTCTTCACTATTTATATGCTACCAATTGGACAAATAATCATACGCTATGGGTTTAACTTGCACTGTTATGCAGATGACATTCAGATTTATTTTAGTGCTCCTTCCACCTCAGTGTTTCCTCCGCCTACATTAAAGGTTTAGTTCACCCAAAAATGAAAATTAGCCCATGTTTTACTCACCCTCAAGGCATCCTAGGTGTATATGACTTTCTTCTTTCAGACGAATCCAGTCTGAGTTATATTAAAAATTGTTCTTTCTCTTCCAAGCTTTATAATGGCATGGGCGGGTGTTTTTGTTCAACAGTCAAATAAAGCACATCTATCCATATTAAAATGTGCCTCACACGGCTCCGGGGCGTGAACAAAGGCCTCCTGTAGCGAATCGATGCATTTTTGTAAAAAATTATATAAACAGTTTTTTGTAACTTCCGCTAACTGTTGTACGCACGTTCACGAGAGACTGCCTTTCTGGGCGGATGACATAGGACGTAGGCATAGCGCATGTGCGTGTGAGTCTTGAAAACCAACGTTTGTTTAAAGAAGCAAATGAAGCAAAGTTTCCTTACTTTACCAAAGGAAACCCAGTCTCCTCTTGGCTTATATCGAAATCCTCCAACATATTTTTTCAAAAAAAAATCCTCATTTTGTGCTTCTAATTCATGACCACTGTTTTGTTTTGTTCTCTCTCCGTCGTGCTTCCACGTTCATCACTAATCACCGCCATGTGCGCTGCGCATACGTCCTATGTCATCCGCCGGAATGGTTTCCGCCTATGACAGTTAGCAGAAGTGAAAGAAAGGTGTTTATATTATTTTAAATATTGATATTGTTCTTACAAAAACACATCAATTGGCTACAGGAGACCTTTATTCACCCCCGGAGCCATGTGAGGCACGTTTTACTATGGATGCGCACGCTTTATTTGACTACATTTGGACTGTTGAACAAAAACACCTGTCCATGCCATTATAAGGCTTGGAAGTGCAAGGACAATTATAATATAACTCCGATTGGATTCGTCTGAAAGAAGAAAGTCATATACACCTAGGATGCCTTGAGGGTGAGTAAGACTAATTTTCATTTTTGGGTGAACTAACACTTTAACAGCTTGCATCAATGAACCTTAGCTTTGGCTGGAGGCAAATTACCTTAAATTTAACTCTGGAAAAACTGAGGTAATTCTGATTGGCTCTAAAGCTGTTGTATCTAAAATTTCTGGTCAACTGATCAATTTGGATGGTGATCTGATTATGCCCTCCACGACAGTTCGCAATCTTTGTGTTCTCATTGATTTCACTCTTTCATTTAACGATCACATTGGTAAAGTGGTAAAGACAGCTTTTTTCCACCTACGTAATATCTCTCATATTTGATCTTCTCTCAGACAGCAGGATGCTGAAACTGTTACATATGCCTTTGTCACATCTCAACTAGACTACTGTAATTAATTTAATTATGGCCTGTCATAAAATATCAAACTATTACAATATGTTCATAACTCTGCAGCTTGCTTGATCACCCACACAAGAACAATCGATCACATTACTCCAATCCTCTACCACCATCATTGGCTTCCGGTTTCCTTGCGCATAAACTACAAGATACTAATTCTCAAGATACTAATTCTAAAGCTCTCCATAACCTTTGTCTTTCATATTTTTCTGACTTACTTCAGTCTTATGTTCCTGCTCCTTCCTTACGATCTTCTAGTGAGGGATAGTTAGTCACTCTTAAGTTTCGTCTGGTGACTATGGGAGCCAGGTCTTTCGGTGTTGTGGCTCCCAAGTTGTGAAATGCTCTTCCCCTAGACCAGTGATCCTCAAATCTGGCTCGCGAGATCCACTTTCCTGCAGAGTTTAGCTCTAACCCTAATCAAACACACCTGAGTTTGCTAATCATTGTCTTCAGGATCATTAGAAAATCACAGGTAGGTTTGTTTGATTAGGGTTGGAGCTAAACTCTGCAGGAAAGTGGATCTTGCGAGCCAGATTTGAGGATCACTGCCCTAGACATCAGTCAAGTATCCTCCCTTCTCTCCTTCAAAAATCTCTTAAAAACACATTTTTCTCTGAGTAGTACTCTTCAGTTCTCAGTCTGTAAATTGTACCGTTATGGACATGTTTATCTAAATCCTCTCTGTATCTCAAATCTAACTTTGTAAGTGGTCTCTGTATATTACTTTTAGCCCTTGGTATGTGTTCTGTATTTTGATGTTGATGTTTATTTGTTTCGGTTCCTTAAACCTGACTTGTAAAGCGACCCTGGGTGTTGGAAAGGCGCTATATAAATAATTATTATGATTATTATTATTATTGATAATTTAATTTTAAATATAATTTAATAATATAAATATAATAGAACAGCTTCTTAATAGAGCAGCTTCTTTGTCACCTCTGCAGTAGGGTTGTGACGGTGAGGAAATTTTCCCACCGGTTAATCGACGTGTGACAACACCGCTAATATCGGTATCACCGCGGGGGCGGGTGTTCCCTCTTTTCCTCGCTTTCCTTCACTTTTAAATAGCTTGTAAAAGCGG
>NW_015632043.1:92784-96800 GCF_001515625.1 Sinocyclocheilus rhinocerous
AGGTAGGATCTAAACCATCTTAAAGCCTGCCCTTGAATACCTGTATAGTTTTGTAATCGATCTATGAGTATGTCATGATCTATAGTGTCGAACGCAGCACTAAGATCAAGTAAAACTAGCAAAGGACAAAAAAATAAATTCCTTTACTCTAAATAAACAAGACACTTAAAGGTGGGGTAAGTGATTTCTGGTAGCCAATGTTGACATTTGAAATCACCAAAACAAACACGCCCCTACCCCAAAAGGGTCTCGCCCCTATTTTGATAGCTCTGCCCCACACATACGTACGCAACCCAGGCAACGATTATGGCGGAATCTGCTGTTCCAGCTGGCCGAGGGTATGATGTCATCAATAAGTGAAAGCAATGTGTGTTACTATGGTAATACAGGTCTAATGTGTTTTGGTAGTACTGTATGTTTTAACGTGAATGGTTTAGCTCCGTTTCATGTGGAAGATGACGTTCAACACCCGGCGCAAGACGCAGAGGTCGGAATGTTGCCGCGGATAAACGCTTGGAAACAGAAGACATAGAGCGTGTGCACATGTTGCAGGCTCAAAGACTTACAATAGCGCAAGTAAGTGTCCTAGCTTGATTTAATGTTATGACAATTATTTCATAGAACGCCGTATTCTGTTAAAGGCTAATGTAATGTCAATATAGTAGTATTATCTCTGTATGTACACTGATGCCACATAAAATTACATAATCTGTTGTGAACATAGTAACATTTGAAGAATCATTCTGTATATACCATTGATTTTCAAACAAGGTGTAATATCAATATTCTTTCTTACGCAAACACATCGATTCGCGTCAGAAGGCCTTTAGTAACCTCGCGAAGTACTTTTATGATCGCCTGCTCTCTATTATTCTGCTATTTATTGTTGAAGATGTGAAATCTGCCTCCACACTGATCAGCCATACACTCTTAAGAAAAATGGTTGTAAACAGTACCAAATTAGGGTTCCTCACCTTGTAACAATAGCAGAACCTTTTTGGTGCCAAACAGAGCCCTTTTTTTATAAGGTTCCATAAAGAACTGTGATTTGAATGTTCCATGTAGGACCTGCTGTAATAAATACCCTTTTTAATAACTAATAATATTTATTTTCATTAATCAGTATCTTTATATTATTAATACAATTTGAAAGTTAACATTTATAGAAATATTAAGAAATAAATCATGTACCTATTGAGAGTGTGTTGACAGTCTGTCTTGAGCTCCAGAAAACCAGTAATGATGTTGCTTTGACAGTTAAGGATGTGAAAAACAAAAAGACGGGAAAAAAGAAATCTAAACTCTAATGCAAAGGCCCATCATAGCATATGAAAGGTTCTTCAAGATGATACGGTTCTAAATAGAACTGTTTCTACATGTAAAGAACCTTTAAAGAACCAGCTTTTCTTTTTTTGAGTGTATGACTTTATGCATGGTTTCTTACAATGAGCTCCTGTAAAGGCTTTTCTATCAAAACCTGTATGATTTTATTTCTTCGGCTGCACACACAAGATAAAACATTTCTGTTGGCCACTAATGAAGCCATAAAACTTTTATAAATAATATTAGTGTTTTGAAAAGGTAAATCATTATTAATTTTAAGCCAAATGTTCAGTAATTATTTTATGGTCAAACAATTGATATAATTTTTCCTCACAGCAATTAGTGGAGTTGAAATGATGAAACTGCAACTAAAACTTCCCCGCTAATTGATTATGATAACAACTTTATGAATAAATAAACAAACAAATAAATAAAGGATGTTAAAATAGAGTTGAGTTCATTAAAGTGACACAATTAGAAAAAAAATCCAGAAAAATGATTTTGCAATATTTGGTGCTTTTATTAAATGTTGTAAAAGTATTAATGCAATATGAAAATGCCAAAAGCAGTATCAGAATAATAAAATTACAATATTGTTGATTAATTTAGAGTGAATATCATGCTGTATGACTTTTTTTTTTTAAACACTTTTTTCCAGCAAGAAAATTTCGAACAAATAGAATCTAAGTAAACAGAAATGATAGGAATAAAAGTTTATGGTAAATAACTATAGAAAATATCTTGATTTTATGCTTTGAAATCAATCACAGAATGACACAGCCTGACTTCTTTAGAATTTTCTTTCATTTCTTTTTTTCCAAGTTCTTGTAGCTATTTTGTTTCCTTTCCTTTCTTTTCTCTCAGGTGTTTGCAGAGTTTTTCCAGTAATTCCTCTTGTTTTTGATGCTCTTTAATCCTCTCTGAGCTCCAGAACATGCTGCATTTTTCTTTCTGTTGACTCATTAAATTTATCTGCTTGTTTTCTGGCTTCATCTTTCAGGTTTCTTCTTCATCTCATTTATGTCCTCTTCATGTTTCTGTTTCATTTCGTTTTTTCCTTTCTCTTCTCATCTTCTCGTTTCATTCTCTCCCACTCGTCTTTTCTCTCTCATTCCAGTTGTTCATAATGCATTTTCATTTCAGTTTTCTTTTCTTCATATTCTCTCTCTTTTGATCTTCTGTAATTCTTCTTCTCTCTCTCGCTTTCAAATTTTTCTCTCATTTTCTCCAGTTCGTTTTTCTCTCAGTTGTTCCTCGTGGTTCTCTTTCGTTCTTCTTCCTCTCATCTTTCATTTCTTTTCATCCTCCCATTCTCTCTGCTGTCGTTTAATTTCCTCCTGAATCTCTTTTCAGCCTCTTTTATTTTTCTTCTCTATTACTCTCTCCTTCTTCTTCTTCTTCTTTATTCCTCCTTTGCTCCCAAAAGCTCTTTTTATTTTCTTCTTCTTGATTCACCTGTAATCCTGCTATAATTTGTTTTTGTTCGTTTTTCATCTTTTCTTGATCTTGTCTGTGTTTCTCTTCTCTCTTTCAATCTTCTTCTCTTCTTTCCTTTTGCTTTTTTTCATACTGTGATCGCTGATTTTCAATCTCTCTTATCATTTCTTCTATTTTTGATGATAATCGGTTCTTTGCTGTTTTTCCTCTTCTGATCATTTCTGATTTTCAATCTCTCTTTTCTCCTATTCCATTTTGTCTTTTTCTTAAAACTCTTTTCTGAGTTTTTCTTGAGTCTCTTCATCATATTTTAATTTCCATCTTCTCTTTTTAACCTCTCTCTTTATCATTGCCTTCTCACACTAGTTACATATTTCAGCTTGTCTATGAACCATTCCCTGTTAACACACGACAACAGTTACGTAACGTATTGGTAATTTTTGGTAATTTCATGACTTACCAATTGACAACGTAACTACGACGTCGCATGCCCGTAATTTTATAACCATCAAATTACCAATTCACAACGTCGTCAGTACGTCCTCCTAATGTCATAGGGACGTCCCATACTCTATCCACCTTATTTTGCAACGCGGAAGTAAATACGATGACGTACTTTATCGCGGCAAGCCTACTCTGCAGTGCAATAATTTTTTCAGTGCATGAATTTTGTTGATACTAATTTTGTTTGATTGGTAACAGGCCTATAGTGTCTTATTTTTCTAATATGGCTCTAAATCGCATAGCTACATTTATATGTAGAGAGCCATATTGCACCGGTTACATTTATATAGAGCCACATTGCACTTTTATGTTTATAACAACAACAGTTCGACGGCACAAGTATCTAAATAAGAAATAACCAGAGTGTCTTTTTAGCTCAGCCCAGGCTTCCATTTCTAATTTGAAAACCTCACTTTAGAACTAGTAATGAAGAAACACTGAGTTGCTTAAAGGGGTCATATGATGCGATTTCAAGTTTTCCTTTCTCTTTGGAGTGTTACAAGCTCTTGGTGCATAAAGAAGATCTGTAAAGTTGCAAAGACTAAAGTCTCAAATCCAAAGAGATATTCTTTATAAAAGTTGAGAGTCAGCCACACCTACCTAAAACAGCTCGTTCTAACACACCCCCACATATCTACATCACTATGTGGAAATATTAGCATAATGCCGCCCAAACGTGCACGCAAAGAAAGAAGGCGTGGTTTCAGAAACAGCAGTAGTGTTGATGCAGCCATGTCAGGGAGACGCTGTGT
>NW_015632043.1:96829-104160 GCF_001515625.1 Sinocyclocheilus rhinocerous
TACGTCCTCCTAAAGTCACAGGGTCGTCCCATGCTCTATCCACCTTATTTTGCAACGCGGAAGTAAATACGATGACGTACTTCCTTATAATGTGCTAAACTTCCGTTTCGCTTGCCAGTAGGTAAGGAGCTTAAGGAGCGATGTGGTGGGAGCACACACAGAACACTATTATAAATATTTACCACACCCCCGGTGTATAACACAGTCGGAGGATGAAATGAAGTGGCCTGCCATAACTTATGAGGACATTTTTAATTATTTAATTTTGTCGCATGGAGTAGACGGGTCTTCGATGAGGAATTATAAAAGCACTGAGGCATATCAGTACCTGCACAGCGGGAAAGTCGGCAGAGTACATGAAACAGAAAGTGAATTCGTGTTTTTAAAAGCAGACGTGAATCCCAGAACTGTTATGTGATTGCATTGAGGATTTAGGTAACTGGTAAATGACTAATGTCTCTTTTTTCTCTTTCATCTGTGAAAGCACTTGTTGATAGTTTTAAAGTAGTAATGACATTTTTTTCTGATAAACTGATTACTATACCGTGTAGAATTAGGGCTGATTAATTGCATCCAAAATAAAAGTTATAAATAATAAAAATATATGTGTGTACTTTAAAAAAATATATATATATATATTTTTTTTTTTGAATGCAATTAATCGTCTGACTATACTATTCAGAATGTTTTCCATTTATGCGTGTACTTTTTAATAGTACACGCATAAGTATATACGCAAAAGTATATACTTTTTAATATATATCTATTCAGAATGTTTTACATTTGTTCCGAGATTTTTGAAAAAGTGACAAATTGACGATTATTTACCTAGCATTGCTAAACTGTATCATTTTCAAGTGGGGGGAAAAAAAAATCAAAATAAACTGCATTTTGACATTTTAATTGTGTGTTTGTGTGTGTGCATATATAAGGAGAAAGAAGTAATATAAGATCTTGAAAATATTTGTGTAAAAACTGTATATTTAACGGTCACACTGAATAATTCCAAACAACTACACAATGTATCCAAAATTACTACACCATTCTAAATTTCATATAAAATGCCATGGAATGTAGACTCTCATGTGCTCCTCCGTTGTATCAATCCAGTCGGAGATAATTCAGCTTACTACACTCTGGGACACATCAAAGCGTTCAGCAAGATATCCTTGAAGTAATTCTACTTCAGCTTCATCATGGTCATCAGAATTTGATCCATTATGTGCATCTTAAAATTGGAAGTGTAGAATTGCTGGAGATATTTAACATGTTCTTTAAAGACGCTAAGGGTGAAGCCAGTGTACAATAAAGAGCTAGTGTCATTCTTGAGAATGGAAAGGGCTAAGGGATCTTTACTGTGGAACTGTGTTGCCTTGTGTAACATTATTTTATCCCCTGAGGCATAAGTGTGGTCTGTCAATGCCTGGACCTCCCACTGAGTGCAGGCATCACTGAACTGAAGGGGCAGCTGCAATGGCTCCGTTTGTGCGGTCTCATGGTCACCTTGCTCATCATTTGCAAAACAACACTGAAGTCAGTCAGATGCTCAGGAGAAACTGATAAATTCTCCACCCCCTATTTACAAAATACACAAAATAATGATCTTTAAAATAGCATCATATGAACCCTTTAAAAGCTTTTTTGTATTATGTAGTGTACCCTGCTAACACACAACGTATCAGTTACGTAATGTACTGGTACTTTTTGGCAATTTCATGACTTACCAATTGACAACGTAACTACGACGTCGCATGCCCGTAATTTTATAACCATCAAATTACCAATTCACAACGTCGTCAGTACGTCCTCCTAATGTCATAGGGACGTCCCATACTCTATCCACCTTATTTTGCAACGCGGAAGTAAATACGATGACGTACTTCCTTATAATGTGCTAAACTTCCGTTTCGCTTGCCAGTAGGTAAGGAGCTTAAGGAGCGATGTGGTGGGAGCACACACAGAACACTATTATAAATATTTACCACACCCCCGGTGTATAACACAGTCGGAGGATGAAATGAAGTGGCCTGCCATAACTTATGAGGACATTTTTAATTATTTAATTTTGTCGCATGGAGTAGACGGGTCTTCGATGAGGAATTATAAAAGCACTGAGGCATATCAGTACCTGCACAGCGGGAAAGTCGGCAGTATTTTTATTCAATACAATCACAGTACCTGGCTTTAAGGGATAGTTCACCCAAAAATTAACATTTTCATCATTTACTCAACCTCGAGTTGTTCTAAACCTATATAAATTTCTTTGTTCTACTGAACACAAAGAAGGATATTTGGAATAATATTAATATACAAACTGTTCTTGGGTCGCATTCACTTCCATAGTATTATTTCTTACTACTATGGAAGTGAATGGGACCCAAGATTTGCTTGGTTACAAACCTTTGAAAAATCTTCCTTTGTTTTTAGCAGCAAAAAGAAATTAACACAGGTTTGGAAGAACTCGAGAGTAAGTAAATGACAGAATTTTAATTTTAGCTATCCCTCTATGCGCTTTTTTGTAACAGTTTTCTACTGTTATCAACAACTTCAGCTTAGCACTAAATATTATTCATGCCCAATAGGAGTGTCATTGATAAAGAAAGTGTTTAAACAATGTCTTTTGTTAGAGCACGTAACTTAACAAGAAGCTGTAACATACCTGTTTGTGGATATATCCTAACGAGACGTCACCTCGGAGTCTTCACTGGAGCATCCTTTTTCGGGGAATGGATGATTTTCCGTGGGTCTGCCATCAACGAAGTGGAAAGAGCAAACGTACGGAAATTTCGGTGGTTTCTTTAAGTTAAAGGCTTTTAAACAAAGACGACAAGCTTCTCCCTTCGGAGGGGCATGCAAATCATAGGGTGCCCCACATCCACATTCAGCTCTGGTACGTGGATTATGGTCAAAACAAATGTCTTGCAGGTATTTTTTACGCTTGAACCAGCTATTATGACACCCCCTAACTGCACAAAGTACTCCAGTCTTTTCATATTAAAAGTAAACTAGCCTGTAAAATCTACACAGTGAACGCAAAACTATGGAATCACAATACAACTACTATTAGCGGAAGTGCTTTACCGGAAATCTGACACATTATAGCTCGAAAACGGCAGTGCCCGCGCTTACGTGAAAAATAACGTGGATAAAGGCCAATAGGAAAAAAATAGGGAGGAGCAAGGGGTTGGGGTTTTGACTCATCCTGCCACCCAGAGCTCATTAGCGAAATGGAGGAAGGAGTAGAAGAGCGTCCTGAATGTAAGGTTAGTGATTTGAAACGGCCAATAGTTTAAATTGCTATAATAATAAGAGTTACTGGTATTATAGTTATTATATTTTTATGTTATAAATGCTTATTTTCGTAATGTAACGTTAGCAGAAACAGCTAACGTAGTTTAGCACGTCAGTACCTCTGTTCAACGTTATAGAAACCTATTTACCACGTTTAAACTGATAAAAGGTATGGTGAGATAAAAGATCTCACGATGTGGTATCTTTATTTTTCTTATTAACTTATAAACCAAACTAATCGGTTTAATGTGACATCACTGGTCGACCGCGCCGCCATATTTGTAACGAGCATTGTAACGAGTAATGATACATTAAAATAATGAATATTTTGAGATAGAGAAACATAGAATTTCAGACTTTCTATTATGTTTTTTTTTTAAAATATTTAAAGCTCTGAAACACTTTCACAAACGTTCACAAAAGAAATGTATTAAAGGAGGGCTTACATTTTTTCCCATTTGCATGTATGAATATGATATTTACCCAAGACGTCTTTGAAAATCGTGCAGTGTGAACTCGGCATAAGCTGCTGGAGAGGACGGCATCTGACATTTCTCACCGTTTCTCGTCAGTTATGCCAAAAAAGTTCAACAACTGTGTCAGATTGGTTAAGAAACATTACCCAGAGCCTACTTTAAGTGCTTTAGTTAATTTTATACCTCTGTGATTATGGTATCTTTCCTTATTGTATCTGAAATGTCTGCTAGCAAATGTTACACTAGCATAGCATATCTGTTTATATTTATGCTGAGCATGGAACGCCTTGTAGCTTCTAAGCCCTGATTAAAATGATAATTTATTTCCATGCATGCTGAGTGGTCAGCCACACCTACTGGCTGCATCCGAAAGCTGAATGTAACTTAAAATTATTTTAATTTTATATGAAAATATGTACAACACACCCAAAGTTAAATTTAATTTCAATAAGTGTTTTCTATATATTTTTAGTTTGATAAATAGGCCTACACATTTTTATGTATATTTAGAAATATGACAACAATCACATATCCCACACAATGTTTAAGTGTTTGGGAATATTGACGTATAATTTAAATACATAATCGCATAATATCAGATATAGAACTTTTTTTAGAAGAGAACACATCATCACTGTTAAACCGATGCGCATTGCGTCGTCGTTTTCCATCGTGCCTTTGGTCAGCGCAGTCGAAGAAGAGCTAGTCTCAAGTATAACCGTTTATCTGAGAGCTTTGATGATAAATAAACGAATATAATTACTACAATACTAATTTTTTTGCTAGAAATTACATAAAAAGTGGAAAAAGTTGGTCAAAACATACATTGACACAAACTGACCACCAACCTTATCTCGCAAACTTGTCTTTTTTATTTTTTTATTTATTAGCTCAGTTGTCACGGAATCGAACGCACTAGATAGTGGGATGACGCATAAATCTAGAATGCCTTAAAAAGCCGATCAGCTTAAAAGGTATCTCTGTAGACAGATTGTGAAACGATCATTGGAATCAGACGTGCCTTTCTTTCTTTCTGCCTTCATACATTCGTATGCAGCATTTTTCCAGCTTTCGGACGCAGCCATTGACTGCCTGTATATCTAAGTTACACATTATAAACAGCCCAGTCCAAACCTTCTCAATGTAAATCGTCGGTGTCTTCTGTCATCTCGTCTTGTCGGGTTTTCCACAATAACTGGGGTGCTGTATTCCGCTGAACATTAGCTGCGTCCGTAATCAGCCTCTAGTTAACACTGACTCTGCTCTGTAGAGTAAATGTTCTAAATAGAGGAAGAAAATAAAATGGATGAGCAAATTTGGACGTTGATGTAATTACAGTGCGCCAGTTGGAGCTGACGCTTCTTCTTCGTCTTCTTCTGTGGATTTACTGAGGGGGGGTTGCAATCCAACTGGTGCATACCGCCATCTACTGCTGTAGATGTTGTACTGTACTTTGACGTAGATGGATGCAGGATAATTTACTATAATGTATTATCTATTATGTTTAAAATAACATTTGATAACATGTTCTAGAGTTTCCATTTCCTGACATATATGGGGGAAGATGGCCCCCTTAAAAACAACGTGCATTTAAATTGTTACATATTTAGATGTTTAATATGTGTGGGATGATGTATCAGACATTGTGTTATTATATGAAATAGAAACATTTGCCAATTTAGCTGTTATATACAAAAATGTTAAATTATTCATCTTTGGCCTCTTTACCCTAATAATTGCAATGGCAGACAAAGCAGAATCCCAGTAAAAGGGATTTATCTGAAAGGCAAAATTATTCCATGACTTGTAGATATCCATATTTATTTGCCCTTTTTTAATGAGAGTAAGACTGAAATTATCTTGTTTGGTTCAAATGATCACAGCATTCATGATGTTGATCTCGATACTCTGTTACCTTACAGTAACACCTGTGTTTGGAATCTGGTGGTTTTGCTTGATAACAGTCTTACATTTGATAAGCAGATATGTGCTGTGGTTAGGTCTTGTTTCTATCATCTTCATCTTTTAGCAAAGGTTAAGCCCTTTTTGTCTGGTAAGAATTTCGAAACTGTCATGCATGCAAAATGGTTTGGCCCGATAAAGGCCTAGATCCGGCAGGCCGGAAGAAATAACTCGGCCCCGCTCCGGTTTCCAGACTCGGCCTGGACATGGGTTGAATGATGCCCCAGAATCGGCCCAAATACACTGGCCCGAGTCCGGCTGCCGAAACTACCGGCATTGGGCCACAATCACGTCGACAAGAATTGTAACACTTAGCTGGTACTGGCCCGAGTCTGGGTACTAAAACTGAGTCAACACCACCAGCATTGGGCCACAACTAATATATATATACCCCATGAATTACCCCATAACATCCATATGTGTTCCTTTTCCCCAAGTATAAAAATGACACCATGAAAATATGAGTGATATTAGAATTTTTGAAGAAAAAATTTTTTTCCAGGAGCTTCCTCAAGTAGCGTACTCTAAAAGAGGGACAGACTGACAGAAAGAGAGACAAAAAGGGGAACAGACAATGACACGTATGGTTATTCAGACAAAAGAAAAAAAAAAACATCAATCGTAATACTATAGACCAGTGGTGTCAAACTCAATTCCTGGAGGGCCCCAGTTCTGCACAGTTTAGCTCCAACCAGCTCCAACTCACACCTGCTTGAAAGTTTCTAGTAATCCTAAAGACCTTGATTAGCTGGATCAGGTGTGTTTGATTATGGTTGGTGAGATAAACTCTAGCACTATGTCAGCGAACTCACAATTATAGCTTCATTATAAATAAACATTACTTTGATATTATATGTGTAGAACGGTTTATTAAATTATATTATATGTTAGATTATCAAATGTTTACTCACCAGGGTAGCAAGTTCTTCTGGTCTTCTGTCAATTAGCAGCACAAAAAGCCCGTCAGGTTTTGTCATTAGATGTCAAAGCTATAGTGCGCATGTCTTGAAACTCATATAGCACAAATAATGTTAAGTTCCCTTAACCACTTTATAAGCTTGTTTCATTATATGAATTAAATCATTCATTTCCAAATGTAGTTAAAGAAAAAAGAGAACTTCTGTGAACACTAATGCTGTGTTAGAGCTTCTGGGCAAATGAAGTGAAAGCAAGCCCACATATGCTGCAAAGCTTCTCTAAGTGAGAGAAAGTTGCTTTATGCATTGTTAAGAGCAAAGCTTGCCAAAATGAAAGATGTTTCTGACTGAATGAAGTGTTATTTGCAATGCAGAAAGACTGTTTTTAATGTTTTAGAAGTTCTATCCCAGATAGCAAAAATAATCTGGGCCAGATCTGGCCCAGACCCATCGGAAGTTCTGGTCCAGATCCGCACAACGGACTCAGGCCGGTGTCTTTTTGCACAACGGGCCAATACCGGCACGGATCCGTTTTTCCGAATCTGGACCAGAACTGGGTCAGCTCTGGACCAGATGTGAATTCCTTTATGGTGATTTGGGCCAAATGTGGGACGGATCTGGGCCAGCTCATTTTGTGTGTGTATATATATATATATATATATATATGCCTATACACACACACACA
>NW_015632043.1:104984-105643 GCF_001515625.1 Sinocyclocheilus rhinocerous
GAATTTATTTGAACTACTCTATAGATTACATAGAACTAAAACTATCAAAAGCACACAAACACACATACAGTTCTGAAGATGAGAGTTTAACGGAGTTTTAAGAAAATCCCAAAGATCTAGTAAGTTACTCGTTCTTAGATCGCACCAAGAAAATCACAAAAGCAGAGATTTGACTTATCTTTAGTTGCTTAAGATCGATTCAGCACTAGTTTCAGCAGATAGAAGATTTTGTTTGTTACTTGCGTTTGAGCTGGAAAGCTGAGGGCTTTCCTTTTCTGCCTGAGGGAATCCCGAAGCCTCTGATTGGTTGCCGATCTGTCGTTTGGATGACGTCTTTTTGGGAGAGCCCTCGTGGTGAATGGTTGGTTGCCTTGTGACGTAGTAGCTTTGGAAGTCGATTGCCTTAGGTATGGAGAGTGATGCTTGAAGTTCTTCTGAGAGTTTCTTTACTTGGCTTTAGACTTTGAAGACTTCGGCGGTCACGAAGTTTCAACGGAAGGTTTGAGTTCTGGAGTCTCGCTTGCGTGATGTTACAACGTGTGAGCGCTTTGT
This sequence comes from Sinocyclocheilus rhinocerous, assembly GCF_001515625.1. Lineage (NCBI taxonomy): Eukaryota > Metazoa > Chordata > Actinopteri > Cypriniformes > Cyprinidae > Sinocyclocheilus > Sinocyclocheilus rhinocerous. The sequence continues at coordinate 105,537 of NW_015632043.1, forward strand.
AGCGCGGTCAACAAGGAGAAAGAGCCAAAAGATCGAGAGAGTGAGCGAGTGAGCGAGCATCTGTTCAGGCATTGGGTTTTTAAGCGAGCCGATTTGGTCCATCCCAG
>NW_015632043.1:105753-108132 GCF_001515625.1 Sinocyclocheilus rhinocerous
TGTTATAAAACATTAATTAAAGTTGCACCGATTACATGAAACACATAAGACATAAAACATATTATTTGTGAATATAGTTTTCACTACTTATGATGAGTTTTTTAATAGCGTCTAAGGCTGTATCAACAGGAGTCAGATCAATAAGTTGCGTTCCTTCCTCCTTGATCCTTTCTTCCAATTCTGGATCGAGGACAAAGGAATGCTGTTTGAAGAGGGGTAAGATTTCAAGTTCGGCCTGATACTCGTCGTCAGTAAGGTGATACAATGCTAAATCGTCAATTTGGAGGATCGAGCCCTTAGGGACATTGATCTATAAAGTTTGGTTGGGCAGGATAATGCGCGTGGCAGTGTCGTGTTGATCATAGGTGAGGGTAGCTGTACGCGCTGGGGTGTTGACTAGCCATCGGTTTCCGATAATTTCGGCTTGTGTTGCCTCAATTTGGGACCATGGTATAGCCTCGGCAGGGCAGCTAGTATCAGGTCTAATGGATTCTAGGCCGCAGATGCTCTTGGTATTATCGCGGACACAGGGTTTACTCGGGCAGAGGTAATGAATGTCCTTAGTGAGCATACACATTTTCAGATTTGGGGCCAGATACAACTGCTCGTTGTTATCATGATACGCAACGACTTCAGGAGTGTGTATTTTGACATAGGTGTTACTCTGCCAAAATCCCACATTCACAATGTCTTTGAGCCGGTAAATGTTATTGGAGTCGATAATAGGTAAACTGAGAAGAAAGGCCAAGTCGCCTACTTCCGGGTCTACGTATAAGGGAATAGCGCTGCCCAGGGAAAAGGCGAGATGGGTTTGGATGGGACTAGCAGGGCCCGTAGTGGCGGAGGCTAGGACGGTTTGGACAAGGTTAAGAATCCTACCCATGGCTAAGTTATCAATCGAGGAGCTTACTTCTCGTAGCATGTCGGCCATGAGGGTAGTTAGGAGTTGTAATTGAGCTAAATCTTTTTGTACGACCGAAAATAGTTTATTGATGGATTTGATGGTTTGGTTTAGAAGGGTGCTATGGATATTTAGAATTGTGATGGTGCCGTTCAGCGACTTCCCGAAGGTCTGTATGGCATGGCTCTGGACTGAGAGCTGCTGTCGTATCTCAGGCATTTCAGCCTGGATTTCGCCCACATGCCAACTCACGGTGGCCAGATTCACGGCATTAGCGGTGTTCATGCCAATGTTAAACAGAGTTCCTACAGCCGCAGCAGCCCCCAGCAGGGCGCCCAAAAATTGTTTGGGACGCCGGTTGTACCCGCTTAATTCAGCCTGGGTTACAGTCATTTTCTGTAATTGGTGCAGCATGTCGTTCACATCGGCGTGGGCGAGGACTTCTCGAGTCCAACGGGCACCAGCCCAAGTGGTTTGAGCGGCTGAGAGGGTGTAGTGAGCTCTGAAAACATCACGGGGATCAAGTCGGACGTACACCTTTTGGGTGTAGGTTTTGCAGTTCGTTATCAATAACCCCAGTTGTTCACGGAGTACGATCCCCGACGCTGGTCTTGGCGACGCAACTTCTGGCTGGGGCATAACCCCAATTACGCAGAGGATCAAAACGGCGAGTCCGAACATCTCCCTGGTAACAGAACAGAAAAGAAGGAACAATTAGCAGCGAAGATCATGGTTTGGCGGGGTCGCCTCGATCGGTTGGCAACGGCTTTTCACAATGATTTACGACAATTTTTTTTGGGTGAAAGGAGTCAATCCTAATTTCGGGACATGGATTTAAAGTTGGGTTAAGGGAGTTCCCTGGTGAGGAGACTAGAGGGGAAAGGAAAACATAGAGAGAGAGGAAAAGGGAATTATAGTGAGAGAGGAAAAAGGGAAAACACAAAGAGACACAAGGACACTGAATGAGGTTAGACAGCAAGGGCAAGTGTCACATGTGTGGAACAACTCCTCTCTACTAGAGGTTGGTCCTAGCAGTGCGGCGGAGCAGAGTGTGTAGGTGTTGTGTTTAAGAAAGGTAGCTATATGTCTTCCTAGTACGGCAGAAATTATGTTAGTGTGGTGTAGAGTATGGGATTGTCGGTCTGTGTCAGTTGATTTGATCTTCCCCCTTTTCCTGTCGGTTGGAGCCCTGGTGCCTCTTTATCTGGTTTCGATGGACCCATCGAAGGACTGGCTCGATGCGCCCTTGTCTGATTTTGATTTCGGTCGTAGTAGGCTTTACGACCTTCCGTGCTTCTTTGGAGTTGTTGTTGTGCAAAGGCGAAAGTCGTTCTCGGGTGCTGATGCAACTCTTCCAGGTACTGGTGAATGGTGTAGGCGGTGACGAGGTTCATGTCACCAGGTTGGTACAGCAGGTGTAGCGGTAGTGTCATTTGTCGCCCCGTCATCATCTCGAACGGGGGTACTCCGGTAGACCG
>NW_015632043.1:108555-109629 GCF_001515625.1 Sinocyclocheilus rhinocerous
AGTTGTGGCGGTAACGGTTCTTTGGGTTCTGCTGCTGTGTGCAGCATGTCCGTTGAACAGTTCTGGCAGGCTGCTAGCCCGTTTCCTAGAGATGATTTGTGGTTTTGGGCATATCTTGCCTCGACGTCCCGTCCTTGGAGCGTCATTAACCAGGTAGCTATGCGTAAGTTGGTTACCACGCCATCCCTGATTCGTTGGCTGTAGTAGGCTTGAGGAGATTCATGACGACCTTGTTTCATCTCTGGGGCAGACACTAGTCCTTGTTCTGACTCAGGGTCAGCGAATTCTTTAATGAGGGTTTCTCGGAGCAGGTGGTAATCAGTCTTTGTGTGAGCAGGCTGCCGGCCCAGGAAGCTTCTCACTTCAGTGCTGGATATTGTTCAGAGCAAATAGAGTCTATCTTTGTCAGTGACATTGGGTCTCATTTCCAGGTGAAAATCGATATCTTGCAGATAAGCTTGGACATCCTGGCTACCTGGCACACTTGGGGTGAATTTGCCAATGTTTCTGTGATCTGTGGCTGGCTGGAGCAGGTTCTTTTAGCTTTGTCGTGAGGTAAAGTTCTTCAGAGGGAGCTGGTGAATGTTTCAGCACTGCCCCCTCCCCCTTTTGATCACGTGTCAGTCCAGGAACAGGGGACCCTGTCCTGCTTGGCAGGGTTGAGATTGGTGCCCGTCGCGCCCTTGTTGGCTCAGAGCGCAGCTTGTATGCATGTTTGAGTTCCTCTTTGATGCTGTCAGACTCCTCTTTGATGTAGTCCAGCTGTCGTGCTAGGCGGCTGATCTCATTTCTCGACTCATCCAGGTGAGTTTCAAGAGCTTTAATTCTGCCGCCGGCCCAGGAAGCTTCTCACTTCAGTGCTGGATATTGTTCAGAGCAAATAGAGTCTATCTTTGTCAGTGACATTGGGTCTCATTTCCAGGTGAAAATCGATATCTTGCAGATAAGCTTGGACATCGTGGCTACCTGGCACACTTGGGGTGACTTTGAAAATGTTCTTGGCAAGCTTGTCGAGGTCTTTGAGGTCCAAGCCATGCGATGATCTGTGGCTGGCTGGAGCAAGTTCTTTTAGCT
>NW_015632043.1:109706-109926 GCF_001515625.1 Sinocyclocheilus rhinocerous
TCTGAGACTGGTGCCCGTCACGTCCTTGTTGGCTCAGAGCGCAGCTCGTAGGCATGTTTGAGTTCCTCTTTGACGCTGTCGGACTCCTCTTTGATGTAGTCCAGCTGTCGTGCTAGGCGGCTGATCTCATTTCTCGACTCTCTCGACTCAGTTTCAAGAGCTTTAATTCTGCTGTTCTTGTCTCTAAAGTCAGCCTTTGCCTTTTCCAGATTTTCCAGAA
>NW_015632043.1:110930-137709 GCF_001515625.1 Sinocyclocheilus rhinocerous
TCTGAGACTGGTGCCCGTCACGTCCTTGTTGGCTTGGGGCGCAGCTCGTAGGCATGTTTGAGTTCCTCTTTGATGCTGTCGGACTCCTCTTTGATGTAGTCCAGCTGTCGTGCTAGGCGGCTGATCTCATTTCTCGACTCATCCAGGTGAGTTTCAAGAGCTTTAATTCTGCTGTTCTTGTCTCTAAAGTCAGCCTTTGCCTTTTCCAGAAGCTGTTCTGCATATTGTAGCTTGTTGGAGAGATCAGCGTAGTCTGCCTTGCCTTGTTCCATTTCTTGGGTAGTAGCTGTTAGGGTCTCTTTTAGCCTGGTGATCTCCTCCTCTGCACCTTGTTCCACCTCACTGGGCCCTTCCCGTCATTCCTGAGCCTCCAGTTCTAGCTGCTTGACGCGTTGTTGTGCGCGTGTTAGCTCCTGCTGGAGGTGGGCGGCGTGCCTGTCGCTCAGCTTGAGGGTGGCGATGAATGTGTGGCTTAAGGAACCAGTGATCTTGGCTAGTTCTTTGTGACTGTAGCTCTGACTTGGGTCTTGTCTCATAAGGCTTGTTATGTTGTCATCCAGCTGGTCCTGTGTCTGATGCCTCAGTGTTTCAGCAGCCTTAGGTAGGAGGCTGTCTGTTGCAACACTTAGCCATGTCTCGAGGTCCTCCCAGTGGCCAACAGAGTCTGTTGTGCGAGACATGTTTTGACGCGGTGAGGGAGATCTAGAACCTAGACTGACACAGACCTTGAAGAGGAGAAAACAAAATAAAACAAAACAAACAAGGCAAAACAGAGGTGTAAGTGTGCAATGTCAAGTGAGGCTTGACGTTGAGTGTGTAATGGGCAAGTGAGTGTGGTTCTCAGCGACTGTGATCCTCTGGTGGGTGTGCTTCTAATTTGTAGTCTCTGTGGGGAAAATTAGTAAGCACACACAGGTAACACAGCTAGAGAACAGAGGGAGAAAAGAAGAATAACAAACAGAGCAAGGAACAGAATAATAATTGGCTGCTTCCACTTTTCCTATAAGAGAAAGTTTGTTTGTTTTTCCAAAGAAAGATAAGAGCTAATTGTAAGATGAGAGAGAAAGACAAAACAAAATACCCTTTTCTGGTTGCAGAATGAGTACAATGAAATTTTCTTTCCCTTTTTTTTGTTTGTTAAGTTTGATTTAGAAGGATGCTTCTAGATAGGTGTTTGGAAATGGGGATTTCTAAATACCAGGACTGTGATTGTTATTAAAATTTCCTCCAGGGTGAAAGAAAAACAATAACAATGACAGTATTGGTTTCTCAGCTGGTAGGATTGACAACCATACACCAATTAGAGCGTTTCTAGATGTATGTTCAATATTTGGCGGACGCCTATCAGTCCTCTTGTTGACCTGCTTTAGCCTTAGCCGGGTAGAATCCCAGGATGAGAAGGGAAGGTAGGGTGAGAGTCAAACAATTTTGAAACGAAGTTTTCAAGTTTCACAAATATTTGTTAAATGTTTCTAAAGTTCTCTGCTTTTATGATTCTCACAGGTACATCACAAAAACAGCAGCAGTAGTCAAATCAGAAGAAGACAGCTGAGAGAGAGAGAAGAAGAAGGAGAGAGAGAGAAGAAGAAGGAGAGCTAAACCCTGCAAGCTACCCGTCAGCGCAGACCCATAGTCTGACGTACCTCGTCAATAGCCGACAGGGTGGTATATCCAAACCTTCGCCCAGTTAGCCTTTGTTGACTCCTCCTCCGATGCCCGATTGCTGATGCCTCACTGCGGGCCTTCACTTGCAATACTAGGACGGAAATATTCGGTTTCACCCCCAGCCCGCACCAGGTTACGTCAGAGCAGGTGGCTCTGCTCACTGTGACTCACCGAGACAACTGTCACTTCACCGACCAAGCACCCGATTGCTGAGGCATCACTGCGTGCCTTCACTTGCAATACTAGGACGGAAATATTCGGTTTCACCCCCAGCCCGCACCAGGTTACGTCAGAGCAGGTGGCTCTGCTCACTGTGACTCACCGAGACAACTGTCACTTCACCGACCAAGCACTAGGGGGCGCCCTATCCACTAACAGGCTTAAGCCAAAGGGGAAACCTATGAAAGTTTAGCTGAGTTAATTAATTAACTGAAGGAAGGGGAAAAAAACAGCCTAACAGATAGGAACAAAACTTGATTGCAAATGAAATTAGAATTTCAAATTAGAAATGGTAGTTCATGATTAAAATTTTTATGATGTCATCATTAAAATTGATAAGAGCGATTAAAATTAAATTAATCAATCATATCGTTGAATTAGGGAAACCCAACCCTAATTAATTACTAATGAAATTATAATTTCAGAGCAATATTGATAGTTAATGATTAAAAATGTAATGTTGAAATTAATGTAAAATTTCAAATCTTTAATTAATTATGAAATTAAATTACAAATTTTGAATCCCTAAGGATAGCAAGTTACTAATACCTACTGATGTTATTACAATCATAAGAGCAATTATAATTAAATTAATCTGTAAATATTGTTGCTATGTGGAAGCAGGAACTGAAATTAATTTATGAAATGAAATTAAAATTTCAAATCTGTAATTAATTATGAAATTAAATGAACAATTTCAAATCCCTAAGGATAGCAAATTAATAATATCTACTGATGTCACTAAAATTATAAGAGCAGTTATGGAATCAATCACAACGTAGCATTAAAGTAATGAGGACGAGAACCATAATTAATTGTTAATAAAACAACAGCGTTTAAACTGGTATAGTAAACAAGCTGAAGGGGAAAGGACAAACCTTTAAACGACCGTGATTAAAACTGTGAGATCGCTAATCTGATGGTTGTTTAAAATCGCATACAGTAAGGTTTATTAAGTTTGCATCTGTCAACGTTCTTTTCAATGGGAGGAGAGGAGAAGAGAGATAAGATGAATAAGTGTAAAAGAGAGATAAAAATGAGATCCCACTAGTGTGATTTAAAATTCAGATGTAACTGATTACATTTCAACACTTCAAAACACACTGCAAAATACACCGCATTCAAACCAGTAGGCTACAAAATGCTAAGTGCTAACCGCTAGCCTTCTGTGCTAATAGCTTTGCCTAGGCTTCAATGCAAACTCATTAGCTTCAGTTAGCTTAGCTCATGCTAGGCTGTTTGTTTACAAACAGCTCAAAAATGGCGCTGGCGGACTGCGCTTGCGCACTTGAAAGTTACCCCGGAAAAGGTTTCTTAGAACTTTCGGGTTATGGCTGTTACTATGGCAACGTACCCTGCAATAAGCTGGCATGTGCTACACACAGTCCATGGTTATACACAGTTTAAGTACATCACAGGAGATGTCAGCACATCTCACACTAAACAAACAAAAAGCACTATTGAGGTTCTTATCTTACAGCGCTGAACAATCTCAACTCATTAGAGTGAGGTAAATTAATCTACAGATTTTCTGCAATTAATACAATAACATTATTGTAGATCTCGGCGGATCTAAGCACTTTGTGTTAGCCTATATAGACAGAAAAAAAACACATGGATTTAACCACAATTCTACTTGATCAAGATTTCACAATTCTCCCATAAAATAACGTTAGGACACTCTCTCTGAGCGCCGCATTTCAAACTAGTTTTTAGTGAATAAATGGCAGAGGAGTATCAGTTAGGTAATCTAATATTCTCAAACCAGGGAGATACATAGCATAGTTTGGTCAGAATTGGGACACGCACTACAAATCAAACTATGAAGGCCTTTTGAAAGAAAGGAAAAGGAGGAACACGCTCGCTTCTTTCTTGTGCGCTTTTAGAGTGACTAACTCTTGTCTCAACAGACAAAATTTAAATGTTTTACTGCAGTTCACTTCAACACGCTGGCATGCCACAATAAAGTATACAGTAACACAACAACTCTGTTTCTCTGTATCTAATCTATTCTTCCGGATAAAAATAGAGAAAATTCATAATAATAATATCTTGGTATCATTAATTTCTCAGTCAAATCTTTGCCAGCTTTCTATCTCCACCAGGGAGATACATAGCATAGTTAGGTCAGAAGTGGGACACGCACTACAAATCAAACTATGAAGGCCTTTTGAAAGAAAGGAAAACGAGGAACACGCTCGCTTCTTTCTTGTGCGCTTTTAGAGTGACTAACTCTTGTCTCAACAGACAAAATTTAAATGTTTTACTGCAGTTCACTTCTTTAAACAACAACTCGAGTTTCACTTCATTCATTCAACATGCTGGCATGCCACAATAAGTATACAGTAACTCAACAACTCTGTTTCTGTGTCTCTAATCTATTCTCCAGATAAAAATAGAAAAGATTCAACCCACAATGTCTTGGTGTTATGAATTATAAGTCAAATCTGCCCGCATTCTCCACCATAATGTAGGGAAATTAACTCTTTTGAGAGGGGAATCGAATCTGAAGATTCAAAGTCAACCTGATTAGAACTGATTCCAAATTTTATATTTTACACTTTATCAACTGTTCGTCCAGCGAGACGTTAACGTCAGTATATCTTAACAGTTTGGATATTTATATTATGCCCTGGCCACGGTCATAATAACTGTTAGTGATGATTATTAAGCTACGAGCTAGGTAGCACGATTTGGGCAAAGTTTTAAATTTAAAATACACGACACAGGACAATGATTCTTATAATGATACATTAATTAATTTGAACTACTCTATAGATTACATGGAACTAAAACTATCAAAATCACACAAACACACATTCACACACACATACAGTTCGAAGGATGAGAATTAACAGAGTTCTGAGGAAGTCACAAAGATCTAGTAAGTTACTCATTCTTAGATCGCACCAAGAAAATCACAAAAGCAGAGATTTAGCTTATCTTTAGTTGCATAAGATCGATTCAGCACCAGTTTCAGCAGATATTAGATTTTGTTTGTTACTTGCGTTTGCGCTGGAAAGCTGAGAGGGGTTTTCTTTTCTGCCTGAGGGAATCCCAGAGCCTCTGATTGGTTGCCGATCTGTCGTTTGGATGATGTCTTTTTGGGAGAGCCCTCGTGGTGAATGGTTGGTTGCCTTGTGACGTAGGAGCTTCGGAAGTCGGTTGCCTTAGGTACGGAGAGTGATGCTTGAAGTTCTTCTGAGAGTTTCTTTGCTTGGCTTTAGGCTTTGAAGACTTCGGCGATCACAAAGTTTCAACGGAAGGTTTGAGTTCTGGAGTCTCTCTCACGTGATGTTACAGCGTGTGAGCGCTTTGTAGCGCGATCAACAAGGCGAAAGAGCCAAAAGATCGAGAGAGCGAGCGAGCGAGCATCTGTTCAGGCATTGGGTTTTTAAGTGAGACGATTTGGTCCATCCCAGACGCAATTGTCCCAATCGGACGCTGTTGCAGGTCTTAGCCACGCCCTGTGTGGTTCCTTTTTCATGCATAAATTAACATGCTGTTCAATTCATCACGTGGGGAAATGTCTTTGCAGGTTTTGTTAATAACTTCTATAAAGTGACGTACAACACACACTGTTCAAAATAACAGCTTTTCATTCATTTCAATGTTCTGCAATTATCACAAGTTTTCATTCAACACTAAACTTCACATATCTTACACACATATTAATAGCTTTATCTGCTAAAAAGGGGTTATAAAACATTGATTAAAGTTGCACCGATTACATGAAACACATCAAGCATATATAAGACATAAAACATATTATTTGTGAATATAGTTTTCACTACTTATGATGAGTTTTTTTAAATGATTGTCTTTTGAAATCATCTATGTGAGTTTGCGTGTGTTCCTCTGTTGCAACGACAAGAGCACGGTTCTTTTGGAATGCAGGATGTGAGGGGGATCATGTGTTCCCGAGGTCAAGGAGGTCACTCTGTGGAGCTCTGGTGAATTTCCCGCTCAAACGTTGTCACAGTAAATCTGTCGCTTTCTGTTTATTTGATTATCAATTTATGTTGAAGCTGGTCAAAGTTACACTGCACATCTGGTCCTCGAAGCGTCTTCAGACAGAGGGAGTTTCTTCTCTCCTGGTGATTGAGTTAGGGTTTTAGCAGTTCCGATACCCTGAGGGATAAGGACCAGGCCTTGACAGGAAACCGGTCCAGACAATCGGCCGTTATGCTGATCATTAATTAGTTTTACGACCGCAGATGGTTGCGGAGGAGAATCTTTAGTTTGTTTCTTTGGAATGTGGTTGTTCAATGGCTCACAAGGTGGCCAAGGGTTTATTCGTGTCTGTTCGACAGAGATCCTACAGCAATGTGAAGAGTAAAGCTTGCCCACATGAAAGATGTTTCTTACATATGCAATTAAATATTATTTGCAATGCAGAAAGACAGATTTTAATGTGTTAGATCTTTTACGCAGAGCAAGTTTGATTAGAGCTTCAATGCACACAATGACTAGTTTAGAGCGCCATTGTTGTTCTAGAACACCGAAGACGAACACGACCAGCACAGCAACGTGACAGCTGAACTCCTCCTTCACACTTGGATGACAGGTTGGCAACCAACTTTAATTTGTCTGTTTAGTTACATCTATGTTTTCTAAACTATCTGTAGTACCAGATCTTCAAAGGATCTTCAACTTTGTCTTAGTAATTTTACTGTCTCTTCCATGTGCGCATACTGCGCAATAAGTCACTAAACTTTGAGTTAAAAACCTTGCTAAAAACTCTCTGAATGAAACGACACATTTTCATTAGGGTTATTTGCGTAAAAAATGACATGTGACACATTCTGACTTTAACATACATGCGTTATTAATATAGGATTATAGTGTTCCGCGCTTTCTCTTGCTTAGGCCTTACGCTTTACTCTCTCTCTTAACTATATTTCTTGTCTATTTTTATTTATTTACTTTATTTTTATTTTTTTGCAGGCGGGTCGTCGGTTCCTTCCATCATTTTTCTGTAACAGGTTTGTGAACATATTATGTGTTTTTTTTTGTTTTTTGTTTTTAAATTGTACATAGTTCATAGCGTCTTAAGCTGTTGTAATAGTTATGTAAAGTGTTATATTTACTGCTAGTGTGATGTGAAACAGGGACTTTGTCTGAAATGGCAAAAGTTTTTACATGTCGCTTATGTGGCGTTTTTCTTAAAGTTTATAAAAGGTTATGTAGACCATCAAGTTCTTCATAAACATAAGGCTAATGGCCAATATCCATGTTGTGTGGCTGACTGCAAACATGTTTTTTTCAAATACAAAGCTTTGAAAACGCATGTTTATCGACACCACAAAAACCCATGTGTGACACAATTGGACATCATGCCTGGACCATACACATGTGACAATACAAATTGTCAGAAAGAGTGCACAAACCTGAAAGATCTGATTGCACATCTCCAATCACATCTTTCTAAACATGAGATGGTAAACTGTCCAAGGACTCAAAAACACGCAATAGCAGGGGGGCAAGTATCGACTACATGCTCTGCAGAGTTTGTGTGTGAGCCAGTTTCTGATGTAAACTAAATGGATGCAGGTGAAGATGCAACTGCATCTGAAGAAATGCTAGGAGACACTGACATGAGAGCCATATACACAAAAAAATCTGTGTACTGTATGTTCTACATGAAACTTCAAGCAAAACAGCTAATTTCTTCATCAACCATTCAAATGATTGTTGAAAGAAAGAAATAGCTTCCATGACATTTGCAGTCAGCACACAAAAAAACAATTCAAAGAAATACTTAAAGTGCATACAAACATATCAAACTCAGATGCAGAAGCAGCTTTGAGTGGTTTGACAGATTTGCATTCTTCATGCAGCATTCATCTTTCAACAGATTACAGCAGGAAGCAGTTTTTCCATAGAAACTTCTCATATGTGCACCCACAAGCCATTCATCTAGGAACAGACGACAATAGGAAAGACAGGTATGCACAGTACATCCCTCTTAAAGACACATTAAAAGCTAAATTAACAGATCCTGTGGTGTGGCAGCAATGTGTAAAAACTCAAAATGTCCCTCCTACTGGTGTATTAACCTGATGTGTGTGATGGATCAGTGTTTAAAACTAATGCTCTGTGAATGCAGTCAGGTGTGATCTTGAAGTACCAGGATGCTTTTGAGGTAGTCAACCCTCTTGGCTCCGCAAAGAAAAAGCACAAAATTGTGGGAGTGTACTTTACACTTGCCAACTTTGAGCCATTCTTGCTGTCAAGTGTTGATCACTTACAGCTTTTGCTTTTGTGCATTGAGCAAGATATGAAATACTTTGGGCATGAGAAATTGTTTTCAAGAATGCTGTCGGACATTAGAGATATTGAAGAAAATGTTATAGTCACTTCTTCAGGTCATACTGTACGTGCAACTTACAAAGTCTTGTGCATGTTTGGGGACAATTTGGGTTTCCACTGCATTGGCGGTTTTGCTGAGAATTTCAGCACCTCTCACTTTTGTAGGTATTGCTTGGTATCCAGAGAAGAAATTGACAATGTGAATGTTGGTTTTCCAGTGAGGACAGTTGAGAACTACAAAGAGGCAGTGCAGTTACAGAAAGACAGTGGGGAAACCACTGTAAATGGAGTGAAGTTTGACTCACTTTTCAATGGTCTTCAGTATTTTCATGTGTCAGCCAGGCCTGCCACCATGTATAGGCCATGACTTATTTGAAGGCGTAGTTGCGTATAATCTTTCCATTTACCTACAGCACTTCATAAAAGAAAAGAAATGGATTACTTACCAACAACTCAATCGACGAATCAGACAGTTCAAGTACCTGGGATCAGATGCTAGTTCAGTTCCTTCAGATGTCGCTGAACATGGAAAGAAAATTGGTGGGCAGGCAATCCAGAATTGGTGTTTGCTGAGACTTATTCCCATCATTATTGGTGACAAAATCAAAGACACTCAGGATCAGGTATGGCAGCTAGTGATAATGGTGAAGGAAGTAGTTGAGCTAGTCTGTTCCCCCAAAATATCTACTGCCCAAGTTAGTTTTCTTCAGGTCCACATTCAAGAATATCTTGAAACAAGGAAGCATCTGTTTCCTTCTGACAAACTGAAACCGAAGCATCACTACCTCCTCCACTACCCATCACTGATCATGAGGCTTGGCCCTCTTGTTCACTTATGGACAATGAGGTTTGAGAGTAAACACTCATATTTCAAGCGGTGTGTGAGGAGGACACAAAACTTTACAAATGTTGGCAAGAGTCTTGCAAACAATCACCAGTTACTTCAGTCCTACATGAACTCCAGCTCCTTCTTTCCTCCAGTTTTGCAAGTGAAAGATTCCTCCCCTTACCATGCTGACCTATATAGCAATAAGGTACGCAGTGCTGTTGAGGCAGGCTTGGTCACACCTGACTTTGTGTCCACAGAAGTGAACTTTAGGGGAACTCTATATAAAAAGGGGTTCTTTGTATGCCGTAAGAATGACGAGTCTCTGGAATTTGGACAACTTGAGATGGTAAACTGTCCAAGGACAGTAAATAAAACAAAAATAACTACTTTATTCAACGATTTATTTTTTCCCATTGAAGCTACGAGACTACTTTTTGTGTGCAAATAAAACAAAAATAACTACTTTATTCAACGATTTATTTTTTCCCGGGTAAGTACTGCATGCATTGTGGTACTCTCTGTAATGGCGGAGGACTGTCCCGGGAGAGAAGAAATATTCTCAAAAAGTATTCTTGTAGCTTCATAAAATTACGGTTGAACCACTGGTGTTACATGGACTATTTTAATGATGTCCTTACAACGTTTCTGGACCTTGAATGTGGAAGGACCCTTGCGGTCAAAAACCATCAAAGAAGCACCTTAATGAAATTGCGCGAAAGATGGTCCTACAATATCCAAAGTCTTTAAAAGACATGATAGAAGATGAAGTTGTTGGAAGTGGCCATGATTCTTTAACAAAACAACTTCAGTGCAGAGTTGATAACTACAAGCGAAAGGAAATGCTGAATAAGCGCAACAGTACTCCTGCAGATGACACAAGCACTGTTCCAGAAAATAAGAAGAAACAAAAAGACTCCTACGGCTGTATTGTGTTGGAGTCTGTGCCTGTCAATATGGATGCACAGATGAAGAAAAAATAAGAGATGCAAGAAATGTTCATGACAAATGACAGGAATGAAAAACATATAAATAAATAGTTAATGTCAGATACCTTCGTATCTCAGTGAAATGACATACCATCTGGTAAGGACACACAGGTCCTTAAAGAAGAATGGCCTTACCTATTCTCACTTGTCGGCATGAAGGAACACTTCAAACTTTTAACTGGTGTCCAGCTAAACGAGGCATTTGAACAAGCCATGACAACTAAATTTGCAATAGTTCTTGACTACTTTCAGTCTCTTCCAATCTTTGTGCATGCTGCGTATTACTGATATTAACTACATGGCTCCGCGTTATTGCTTTGCAATGATTTGTATCATGAAAAGCGCTGTACAAATAAACTTCACTTGACTTGACTTGACTTGAAGTCAGTCATGGCTGCAAAAGACAGAGCTGAAATCCAAGCAAGTGGTGGACCCTCTGGGGCAGTGTTGATGCTACTTTCACACTTCAAAGAGGAGCATACAAAAATGTCCCACATTGTTGACCATACATGCATTGCAGGTGAGGTTGAGACTGAATGACTGCCACCCACACCATGCATTATTGTATGTGGTAAGTGAGAGGCAATAGAATTTGTGTGCACTACATGCAAAAAGAAACATATAAAGTAATGGATTTGCCTGTATGACATTTTTTTCCCACAGGAACGAGTCCAATATCTGCAGCAGCTTTAATGGTGGCAGCAGACCAGGAGGTGATAATGGAAAATTTGACAAGCTTCACTGACGCACTGGTCAGCATATTCATCTGCTACTACATTTTCAACATGCACTACCCAGTAGAACTTGGGGCCACGCTGGAGTTTCTTCAAAGGTAAATGTGCCCTAATTCTCTTCTGATTGGGAATGTTTTTAGATTTTAAGCTAGATTCTTTTGTTTGTCTCTGTATTTTTTATGCTGTATTACTGCGAGTTGATGTTTTGTTGATATCAAACAGTGTTTGTATTTTGTACTACTCCTTTACCAACAGGTGCATATTTAAGATCAATCCTGAAAAGGGCTCCAAAGTTGAGCGTCTGGAAAAGAAAAAGAGCAATGCAGTGAACCCGATAGTCCTGACCCTTATAACCTGCATTTCAGAGTTTGAATGGAGGTCTTAGTTGGTAAGTTGCTTATTGTCACTTTGCTTCTATGTACGTTATTGTACATAACGGAAAAATGAACGCTGAGCGAAGACACCGCACAAGTGGCACAAATCAAATTAGCAATTTAATTTAAATAGTTAAATATGGATTACTGTATCTGTTTCTACAGTGTAGTTTATATAAATGAAAAGATCAGTACATGATGATAAATATAGACTGAAAAAAAATTTACACTATTATTTATGACTGTCATCAGTATTACTTTTTTTAATTGTAGCAGCTATCCAAGATCCTTGACACAACCATTTTGGATTTGATGAACATGCCCCTGTGGCACTACAATAACTTCCAACTGCCATATCAAGTAAAAATAGACATTATGAAGGGGAAAACGGCATACATTAATAGACAATAAAACAGAAAATGACAGATAATCAGTTAAACTGGTGTACACCCATCTTGGTAAGATGAATGCATCTCTAACATCTGTCAACAAATATATGTTTTCTAGATCCAAGGAGGATGATATGAGCCAGAGTTGGCCTGTCTAGGAGAACCTGTGGAAGCAATCCAAAATTCAAGATGGAACAAAGTTTGAAAGGTTTTAAGTCTTTTATTGTTGGTTGGCACTACTGATACTTATTTTTTTAGTGCAGGTTGTAATGTTTTTTTATTTTATTTTATTTTATTGTTTTTATTTATTTTTAATAGAAGCAAATTAGTTAGAGTTCTGTACAGTTAAAGAAGATTATCTGTTTAAAAATGTCAACACGTGTTAGGTTTTTTATTTTATTGTAATTGTTTTTATTTATTTTTAATAGAAGCAAATTAGTTAGAGTTCTGTACAGTTAAAGAAGATTATCTGTTTAAAAATGTCAACACGTGTTAGGTTTTTTATTTTATTGGTTGTTTTTTTTTATATAGAAGCAAATTTATTACAGTTCTGTACATGTTAAAGTAAACGAAATTATCAGTTTAAAAATTTAAAAACGGCAACTTTCCATACTGGACCGATGCCTTATGTTTTTGTTATGATGAATAAAAAAAAGTTATAAGTATTGAGTTCTGTGTAATTTTGCAAAACTTGTAGTATTGCAGGTTTGTTGATATTGTAGGAATTGAAGTCATTGAAAAAAATATGGACCACAAAAATCTAAATTATGAACTTTTGTTTAATGTGACATGGGCATTTTTTTCCTACCAGGACATGGTGAACCCAGAAAAAAAAACACATTTTAATTTGTAATAATTTATAAAAGCAATAACAACAGCAATAGTAATAATAAAGCACTGATACAGGGCCAAGCCTTGATTGCGCAGCAAATGCAATGCAGATTTGGAAAAAACATAAAGACAAGACATAACATGCACATGAATTATAGATGTGGTTAGGAAACTTAGGGGAAAATAATACAATGCCAAATAATGTTTAAAATGAGCATTTATTTGCAAGACAAGGTTAAAAGAGTAGTAAAAGAAACAATGCATAATTAACAGTACATGTACTGTATGTACAGATACTATTATTTGACATTAATAACCTCACTTTAACCCTCACATGATTAATCTTTAATGGTAATAAAAACACTATGACTGAATGATTTTTACAGGAATAATCTGTAAATATTAAATAACGTTCTATGTAAAATTACAAATTACTCTGTGAAAATAACAGAAAATGTATGTAATACCAAAATACAAGCAATTATCTGTAAATTTAATGGTGGAACTTTAAAATGCAGAAAATATCTGTAAAACAACAGGTATTTCATCGTATAATGAAAAAAAGGGAAAATACTGTAAAAAATACAGACAGTTACCTGTAAAATAATTTTATTTTATTTTTATTTATTTTTTACAGTGTCCGTCAATTAAAAAAGTATAATCTGTCTAGTGGAACTATGTGCAAATTCTACAGGGCTATGATTGAATCGTTCCTGTGTTCTTCATTTACTGTTTGGTACAGCTCTGCTACTCAGAGGGAAAAGTTTAGGCTTCAGAGAGTAGTGAGAATGGCAGAACGCATTATTGGGACTGATCTACCTTCCCTTCAAGATCTGCACTTGTCACGGGTTAAGAAATGGGCTCAGAGGATTGTCCGTGATCCTTTACATTCTGCATTCAATCTTTTCAGACTTTTACCTTCTAGAAGGTGTTATAGTTTGGTTAAAACGAGAACTACCAGATTTCAGAATAGGTTTTTTTTTTTTTTTACAGTAACCATAAAAACTCTAAATTCTACTATGTAATTGTGTAATATTTTTTCTTTCTCTTTGTGTGTGTGTGTGTGGGATGCCTCATACCGGCAGGAAATTCCTTGTATGTTATGCATACCTGGCCAATAAATGTTGTTGTTGTTATTACGCTAACTGAGACTTGTTATAGCACTTGCATATCATTGCTCTTTTGTTGATTTTGATTGCTTCCATTGTCCTCATTTGTAAGTCGCTTTGGATAAAAGCATCTGCTAAATGACTAAATGTAAATGTAAATGTAATGAAAGACAATATTCCTTTGTTTTAAGGAGGTCCCTTGTCCAGTGGTGTCCTGTTTGAAACATTATCTTATATTCTAAATATTCAGTTACATTTGATTACGTTGAATTGTTTGTTTGTTTTTATTTATTTATTTATTTTTAAATGAAAAACAACATTTCTTTTTTTGAGGAAGTCTCTGTTTGTCCAATGGTGCCTGCTCAATATTTATGCATTAAATATTTTATGGACAGTCATGGTGTTCTGTCTGTATAGTGAAATGAGATTAAAATGGTAATGTATAATAATAATAATAATAATAATAATAATGCTATCTAGAAAAAGGGTAAAAAGGAACCAATGAGGGTAATTTATGCACCTTTAAGTGAAGATTCCAATTAGAACCTTTTCAAAAACTTGCAAAAATGAACCTTTAAGGTTCCCCACAGTTGCAATCTACAGGAACCTCAAAAGGTTACTTTTTTTTACCTTTTTTTTTTTTTTACTTATTGTAATTACTGGGGTTATTATTAAGTATTTCCATTAATTAGATGTACATTTCAAACATCTTAGCTTTTCATTAAACCCTATAGACTAATTAATTTAAATAATTCAGTTTGCATTCATGGTGTTGCTATTATGGCATGTCTTCAGTTAAGACTTAAGAAATTACTAGCAAGCCACAGTTTCAGTTCATCTAAGCAGTCTAATATAGGCTTAAAGGCATGCTTATCGTCACGCTTTAAAGGCAGATAAATTTAAAAGGCTACATGGGTAGTTAAAGTTTGTCACAAGTTAAACAAGAAAAAGACCCGCGCATCTTGCATTGTTTCCGTCAGATACATCCTCACTCGGCCCTGTCAAAACTCAGAATGAGCTCAGGAGCGCACCGTTCAGGCCACACCTACAACACGCCCCTAACGCCGGAGGAGAGACTGACGCAAAGAATTAAACAAAATGATGTTTTTTAATTAAAAAGAGTTGTTTTTAATAAATCAATATAATTTCTTGATGAATTGATGAAACCTGTTACAGGGCTGACAAGACGTGAGACATGCGGATCCATGTGCAAGCTTTATTAAGCAGTGATATCAGAAACACAGGCAGGGTCGACCAATGGCAAAACAGGTATATGGCGGGCAAGACACAAGAATAATCCTAGGGCTAGCGAAGGGCAAAGAACGGCGAACAGAATCAAAAAGGGTGAAACAGCTGTGTGCAATCAGTGCTGTGTGCAATCAGTGCAATGAATGATGGGATATGTAGTCCGGGGTGATATGCAACAGTGTGTCGTGCGAGAGTCAATGAAAATGGAAAGGGTGACCTCTGATGGCTAGCAGACGGAAGTTCATGGACCGGATACATAACAAAACCATTCAGCATTCATCCTAAAGCCTTTAAGACTTTAAAAATTAGCCTATACAAGTTTTTCTTCTAAACAATCACATATGAATCACAGGAAAAATGTTGTTTGTTTTATTTTAGTTTTAGTTATTCACACTTAATTCAGCTATTCCTTTTATTTTTGTCAATCTTAACTTGCGGTGTGGTATAACAGTTTGAACGCATACACACGTATGCGTACGCAAATATCTAACTGGAATGAAAGTGGTAAAAATAAGACAGGATTACTCTTTGATTTTCCGCCCATAACAGTTGCGGTGTGTTATCTATCAATTAAAACAGACATACTGTACGTAATTGGACGCCTAAAGTTTTTACAACATGGTACGAAATGTAAATATTTCGTCTCACGCAGTGCAACGAAATGAGAATGGCAACGGGTGTCTGGGTTGAATGCTTACTGACGCTTTCATATCGCCATAATGTATTTCAAAAGGTTGTAAAACATCTAAAGGTGTTTCTGGGTCTGGAACTCATTTGCAATCTAATGAGTTTTTGAGGATCTGTCATTGTAAACGTTGGTGTTGTGTGTCAGCTAAAGTTCACTGATCAAAACAGATCATTTTTCTGAAGTGTTCAGTGATCAAAGGAGCTCCATTGCATCTATTTTATGGCATGCACCTGCAAATGTGAACTTTACCAAAAGTTCAGGCTAAAGTTCAGTGACTGGTCAAAGGATGTGTACCCATTGAACCTTTTTAACGACAAACATCTGGAGAATTTACATGGGGGCATCTGGTGGATTTTTAGGTAAAGTTGAGAATTAAGTATTTATAATGTAGATCTGGTGGATGTGACTTCAAACTGATGTTCAGGATAGATAAAGAAGAACTCAATAACAACAAACTTAAATAAATAGGGAGGGGTCAAGGTGCTTGTTTAACAAAAGGGTTTATGCTGTAGGAAAATATTGTTTAATTTAGCTTATTTTACTTAGTTTTGTTATTTTCTTTATCCACTCTTTGATTGTTGTCATGCTTAAAATGTATACACAATTATGTGGTATACATAATACGGGTAATACAAACAAGAGAATAGATCTCTTTGATTTTCCAACGTAAGACTTACATTAGACCTACTTCAAACGCTAATGGTTTACATCATGTGAGATCAATAAACAGATATCCGAGCTTTGATTTTTTTGGCGGTTAAAAACCCCGTTGCGTTCAAACATGCGTAGATAAGGATATATCTACCCCTCAAGATGAAAGCCCATGTCTGCGCACCAGGATATGTAATAAAGACCAGACAGGCTCTGACGTAGATTGCGCCGCTAATATCACACCAATTAAGTTGTAAAATAAAAAAGAAAATCTAAAAGATGTTTCATCCTTTCGGTGTAATCTCTCCTGCTGTGTTAAGTAAACTGATGAGGATGTGTGGGTAACTACGCCTGATGAATTTGCGCGGAGAGGTTTTGATGAAATTTACAAAACTCAGAATCTGAATAAATATATGGTAGACGTGGATGATAAATTAGAGATAAATATAAAATACGTCCAGAGTTTTTGTTTTTAACAAATGTGTTGCAAATCTATATCATACCGTTAGGTAAATTATGGTAAACAAGATGCGGAACTGGTATTTAAAACGTAAAATAATAAAAGCGTCCATTTATGCAATCATATCATGTATGAATGATAGTGTTATTTATAGCATAATTATTATTTTTAAACATTAATTCCACAATATTTAACTGCACTATTTCACAAATTAACGTTATACATGTATAGCGTACTAAAGATTTGTGGTATTAGGCTACCCCCAACTGATAGTTATTGGATTTTGCGACGTGTTTTCAGGAGCCGCCCATACTCCGAACCATTAAAAAGCAAAATTTTAGTTTTAGTTATTCACACTTAATTCAGCTATTCCTTTTATTTTTGTCAATCTTAACTTGCGGTGTGGTATAACAGTTTGAACGCATACACACGTATGCGTACGCAAATATCTAACTGGAATGAAAGTGGTAAAAATAAGACAGGATTACTCTTTGATTTTCCGCCCATAACAGTTGCGGTGTGTTATCTATCAATTAAAACAGACATACTGTACGTAATTGGACGCCTAAAGTTTTTACAACATGGTACGAAATGTAAATATTTCGTCTCACGCAGTGCAACGAAATGAGAATGGCAACGGGTGTCTGGGTTGAATGCTTACTGACGCTTTCATATCGCCATAATGTATTTCAAAAGGTTGTAAAACATCTAAAGGTGTTTCTGGGTCTGGAACTCATTTGCAATCTAATGAGTTTTTGAGGATCTGTCATTGTAAACGTTGGTGTTGTGTGTCAGCTAAAGTTCACTGATCAAAACAGATCATTTTTCTGAAGTGTTCAGTGATCAAAGGAGCTCCATTGCATCTATTTTATGGCATGCACCTGCAAATGTGAACTTTACCAAAAGTTCAGGCTAAAGTTCAGTGACTGGTCAAAGGATGTGTACCCATTGAACCTTTTTAACGACAAACATCTGGAGAATTTACATGGGGGCATCTGGTGGATTTTTAGGTAAAGTTGAGAATTAAGTATTTATAATGTAGATCTGGTGGATGTGACTTCAAACTGATGTTCAGGATAGATAAAGAAGAACTCAATAACAACAAACTTAAATAAATAGGGAGGGGTCAAGGTGCTTGTTTAACAAAAGGGTTTATGCTGTAGGAAAATATTGTTTAATTTAGCTTATTTTACTTAGTTTTGTTATTTTCTTTATCCACTCTTTGATTGTTGTCATGCTTAAAATGTATACACAATTATGTGGTATACATAATACGGGTAATACAAACAAGAGAATAGATCTCTTTGATTTTCCAACGTAAGACTTACATTAGACCTACTTCAAACGCTAATGGTTTACATCATGTGAGATCAATAAACAGATATCCGAGCTTTGATTTTTTTGGCGGTTAAAAACCCCGTTGCGTTCAAACATGCGTAGATAAGGATATATCTACCCCTCAAGATGAAAGCCCATGTCTGCGCACCAGGATATGTAATAAAGACCAGACAGGCTCTGACGTAGATTGCGCCGCTAATATCACACCAATTAAGTTGTAAAATAAAAAAGAAAATCTAAAAGATGTTTCATCCTTTCGGTGTAATCTCCCCTGCTGTGTTAAGTAAACTGATGAGGATGTGTGGGTAACTACGCCTGATGAATTTGCGCGGAGAGGTTTTGATGAAATTTACAAAACTCAGAATCTGAATAAATATATGGTAGACGTGGATGATAAATTAGAGATAAATATAAAATACGTCCAGAGTTTTTGTTTTTAACAAATGTGTTGCAAATCTATATCATACCGTTAGGTAAATTATGGTAAACAAGATGCGGAACTGGTATTTAAAACGTAAAATAATAAAAGCGTCCATTTATGCAATCATATCATGTATGAATGATAGTGTTATTTATAGCATAATTATTATTTTTAAACATTAATTCCACAATATTTAACTGCACTATTTCACAAATTAACGTTATACATGTATAGCGTACTAAAGATTTGTGGTATTAGGCTACCCCCAACTGATAGTTATTGGATTTTGCGACGTGTTTTCAGGAGCCGCCCATACTCCGAACCATTAAAAAGCAAAAGTTGTACGACGTTCATTACTTGTAACTCTATCTTCACCTTGTGCAACATTGATATCTCATCAATCGACAGAACAATGGCTGACAGTTACGACAGTAACTGAAAGTTATTTAAATATATTTTAATGTGAATATTTGTTTAACACGATGTGCTTCTTATTTCTAGGTACTTTTGAGAATCTGGATTTCGACGAAGGATTGGAACAGATCCTTGAAGAGATATGTAAGTCTTTTCTCTTTTTCTATTAACTACTTAACGTCTAATAATAATAATAATAATAACATTTGTTATCATTTTATTTATCCAGTTGACGAAGCGCAACTAGTTGCCTGCGGTGATGACGGCGAAGTTAATAATGGTACATATACAGACATTTGTTTTTTCTTAACATTTTAAAAGTTTCAGTTTCTCATAAAGTGTGTTTACAAAATTTTGACAGGTGAGCACGATGCTTCTTACAGCCACGTGGTAATATTACCTACAGAGGAGGCGTTGCAAGAGGTTGTAGTTAGGTCGGAATCACGTCACGAACCAAACAACGTCACACGACCCACCCCCACCCATGTTCCGTCTTTAGAGGAGGGGTCTCACACGCTCAGCACCTGCACGAGTGTTCACACCCCAGCCACATCCAATTCCCCAATGCCGTGATTGAGGCCCCAGTACACAGGAGGCCAGGGCGTAAAACGCTTGAGGTTACCCGAGCAGGAAGCGGATGACTCACCGACCACCACCAGTTTAAGGACTTCAGAGAATAATGGCATGTATTAAAACCGAAAATCTCATTATTACATTTTATGTTTCACTTTTATTCAATAAATTAATAAACAGTTATTGTTATTTTTACAGAACAAGGCTACGATGAGGGAGGCCTAACAGCGTGGTCTGATTCGATGATCCACCCGTGGGATCAGGTATCCTTCACCGATTTGGAGAGTGAGGAAGAGGAGAAATTACCGTATGAAATTCTTCAGGAACTGTTCCGTGATTGCGATTTAAATAGAAGACTTGATTGTGATATGCTAAACAATTTTGAGAGACTTTTCGACTTGGCCGTACAACCGCTATTATTGCTGAAATAATACTCAATTACAAGTAAAAGTACTGGTGCCAAAACAGTACTTAAGTAAAAGTACAAAGTACTCCTCTCAAAAACTACTCGGAGTACTAGTTACTAGTTACTTTTTAGCCGGCGATATTTAATGAATTACCAAAAAATATTCTCTGTATAATATATGATAATAGACTTTGAACAAAACCCACTTTTATCTTTTTGACAAAGTACGTGAATTAGTGGTAATGATACAGGAATTTCTAACTTCGATACCTTGAAAAATATCAATATCGAAGTACCCGTGAACCGGAAGTTGCAACTGACTTCAGTGTTGTGATGTATTTCCAAGTGAAATGGAATATTAAATAAAGGGCAGGGTTTTATTGTGGTGCACCTCCACTCCACCTCTTGCTCATAGCAGATTTACGGTTGGATAGGAGTGGTTAAGAATATCTGTTTGTTACGTCTGACATCATGCTTCACCGCTTCTGGGTCCTAACGCTCTGTCAGACGCCCCCCAAAAAACAACAAACTGCGCATATACGAACCAAACAACGTCACACGACCCACCCCCACCCATGTTCCGTCTTTAGAGGAGGGGTCTCACACGCTCAGCACCTGCACGAGTGTTCACACCCCAGCCACATCCAATTCCCCAATGCCGTGATTGAGGCCCCAGTACACAGGAGGCCAGGGCGTAAAACGCTTGAGGTTACCCGAGCAGGAAGCGGATGACTCACCGACCACCACCAGTTTAAGGACTTCAGAGAATAATGGCATGTATTAAAACCGAAAATCTCATTATTACATTTTATGTTTCACTTTTATTCAATAAATTAATAAACAGTTATTGTTATTTTTACAGAACAAGGCTACGATGAGGGAGGCCTAACAGCGTGGTCTGATTCGATGATCCACCCGTGGGATCAGGTATCCTTCACCGATTTGGAGAGTGAGGAAGAGGAGAAATTACCGTATGAAATTCTTCAGGAACTGTTCCGTGATTGCGATTTAAATAGAAGACTTGATTGTGATATGCTAAACAATTTTGAGAGACTTTTCGACTTGGCCGTACAACCGCTATTATTGCTGAAATAATACTCAATTACAAGTAAAAGTACTGGTGCCAAAACAGTACTTAAGTAAAAGTACAAAGTACTCCTCTCAAAAACTACTCGGAGTACTAGTTACTAGTTACTTTTTAGCCGGCGATATTTAATGAATTACCAAAAAATATTCTCTGTATAATATATGATAATAGACTTTGAACAAAACCCACTTTTATCTTTTTGACAAAGTACGTGAATTAGTGGTAATGATACAGGAATTTCTAACTTCGATACCTTGAAAAATATCAATATCGAAGTACCCGTGAACCGGAAGTTGCAACTGACTTCAGTGTTGTGATGTATTTCCAAGTGAAATGGAATATTAAATAAAGGGCAGGGTTTTATTGTGGTGCACCTCCACTCCACCTCTTGCTCATAGCAGATTTACGGTTGGATAGGAGTGGTTAAGAATATCTGTTTGTTACGTCTGACATCATGCTTCACCGCTTCTGGGTCCTAACGCTCTGTCAGACGCCCCCCAAAAAACAACAAACTGCGCATATACACACTCACGATGTCATGTAATACTGAAAAATTATAACCCTAAACTTTATCTCCATACTGAAATCCCAGATGGCCAGACAGTGATTCAGCTAAAATATTAGTGTCTGAGACACTGTGAGCACGGAGACTGTAGTGTGCACAGCAAGTTTGAGATAGTATTCTCAAGTGAAATGAGTAGAGGCTTGGACCCGGAAACAGCCGTCTTTATGTCATGACTTAACAAGCGGATTCTCCCGAAGCTGTCAAACTGACATCAATAGAGCCAGAACGCCATTCCAGAGCAGAAGCGACGGCAGACAATTTTTTTCCCAGTGTATTGACTTGCATGGTTCAATTGTTCACCACAAAACTAGTAATGTGAACTAAAAATGTAAGTAGTGTCATTTTTGATTTCATTACGACTAATCATTTTTAATACCATTGGCAAAACTACCACATACCACATAACTACAAGACACCATTTCCCAGCACTGAGGCCAATCAACAACTTGCTGAAGACCTGAATAAGTTTTACTGTAGATTTGAAACTCCCAGTCTAACACCCCAGAGGAAAGAGAGACGCAGCTTGTATCGTGTATATTCGGTAGATACTGTGGAAAATGAGTAATGGAACCGTGTCAGATATTTCAGTATCGGTATCAAAATATAGATATTTATGATAACACTACCATGTAGTTTGTTTCTCCAAACTTTGAGTCCATAAATTACGCTGAGCTCCTTCACTGTCTGATCAGCTCTTCAACCCTGCTGCAGTGGCGGCTTTTCCCGGTTCAGATATCAGGGCTGTTATTGGTCTCTTTACAATCGGATATCTTTATTGGCTACTGAAGTGCCGTCAAAGGTTTGAATATTAATTCAAATTGTGGGCGTACTCAGTAACGAACTATGATTTAAAAATAACGAAGTAGATTATTTTGCTTAATTTGTACTTAAGTACAAGTAAAAGTACAGCTTTAAAAATATACTCAAAAAAGTACAAGTACCCGAAAAAACTACTTAATTACAGTAATGTGAGTAGTTGTAATTCGTTACCTCCACCACTGGTCTTTGGAAAATGCATATCTTTTGAACATCCGCCAAAGCCATAAAAAAACCCAGCTAACTCCGTCCTTGTTTATGTAGATGGCGACCCAATGTTGCCCCTGTTTTGTGGACAGGTCGGTATTAAAAATAAGCATAGTCGGTAAATTCTTTATCAGTGTTTTGGGGAGATAATCGCACGGAAGCACTCCTAAAAAATATGTGTTGTGCGCAATTTTATCCATAACGGCTGTTAGTTGTACCGTATTCATTTCGTACCGTCTCAGTAATAATCGACTAGCACCTGTCTTCGATTGGATATATCAAAGATTGAATCAAAAATCGCATATACGATAATGGTTATGGATTGTCTGAAAGGATGTCTGAATCGGGCTTCTAGTCTAATGTTTCTCGATCTAATTAGTGAAACGTGATTCGAACAATCTTCATCAGGTGATAAATTAAAGGCATATAGTGTGTATCCATTGAGAAAATCCTGTCGATCTATAGCCAGAGGCTGGTTTTTAAGATGTCTTCTATTAGATAATACGAGTTGATAAAAGTCCCTCACAGCAGATCCATTCTCATATTCCGGCTGAAGGGGTTTGGATGGAATTTGGATTCCGTCTCGATATAAAGCCAGAAATTCCAGGTTAAAATGTTTAAAAGCAAAGGGGGTTTTATCATACGCCCCTGAAAAAGACAAATTTTCTGTCATTGCTAAAATGATAGTTCCCTTTCAGTCGGTCACTCTCGACGTCACGTCGGATGACCGACGAATTGGGATCTCGCTTAGAGAGATCAATCTACTTCGAGTGTAAACTAAACGAGCCAATGCACATTGGCATGCGATTATTGCATCCAGCTGCCGCTGATCACAGCGTGAGTATAAGTAGGCAGCAGACGCAGCGCATATTCAGCTTTTCGCTTCGGAGCCGAGCGGTTCTATCGTTCTGCTCCTGACCTTCTGTTTTTCCACCACTGACCTCTCGGTCGGTGGTACCCAAATACGGGACAGGGGGTTGTGGACGATCCAGTGTCGTATCACACTCACCCTCCTCTCTCACCAGTGAGCAGCAGTGGGCGGATCGGGAGGACGAACCAACGGACTACCCACGCACCCTCCCCCTAACACATCCCTAACACCGGAGACCGCAAAGATAGATTTAAATGTATGTTAAAAGAATTTAACAAAGTAATGTTTTTAATAAATCGCCATCATTTCTTAATTGATTAAAACATTCTACCTGTTTTTAACATTAGACCAGCATTTTTTACTTTAAAAATTAGGATAGCCTATACAATTCTAAACAAATGCCGCCTAAGCCACAGGAAAAATGTTGTTTGTTTTTTATTTTATTTTAGTTTAGTTATTCACACTTAATTTAGTAATTCCTTTATTTACTCTTTGTTTTTTGTCAAGCTTAAGACTTCTGGCTTGCTATATAAACCAGACTTTTATTTTTCTTAAGTTTTCTTCTAAACAATCATCTCTAAGCCACAGGAAAAAATTTTGTTTGTTTTGTTTGTATTTTATTTTATTTAGTTATTCACACTTAATTTAGTAGCCTAATTCCTTTAATCGGTCTTTTATTTTTGTCAATCTTAACTTTTGAAGATTTGAAGATGGTGAGCAGAATTTGTGATGCTGTGCTATAGGCTAACCTATCAGTTAAAACACATGCGCGTAGCCTACAAATATTTAGGCTAACTGGAATGAAAACAAATGTTTTTTGTTTCATACTGCGTAATAAAATCAAGACAGTATTGCGCTTTGATTTTCTTGTCACAAGATTTGCTGACTGCTAGTTAAAACGCACATATGCACTTAGTTAAAGGTCTAAAGTTTTTACAACATCACACGAAATGCAAATATTTTGTCTCGCGCAGCGCAATGAAACTAGAATGGTGATGGGTGTCTGGGTTGTGTGATTACTGATGTGACCATATTAGTGTACTGTATTTCAAAAGGTTGTAAAACTCTGGCATTGTAAACTTTGGTGTTGTGTCAGGTAAAATGTTCACTGATCAAAACAGATCATGTTCAGCGATCAAATGATCTCCATTGCATCTATTTTATGGCATGCACCTGCGAGTGTGAACTTTCTAAGGATGTTTTCGGGATTGTTTTATAACCGTAATCTGGTGAGATTGCGAGGGTCTGGCATTTTGAACTTTGTTAGAATGTTAGTTAAAAAGTTCGGTGATCAAAGAATATCCATTGCATCTATTTTATGGCATGCACCTGCGAGGGTGAACTTTGATTTACATCTGGTGGATAGTTAAGTAAAGAAGAAAATATTTTTTTCTAAGAAAAACAGGAATGTTAATAATGTGGATCTGGTGAATGTGGCTTCAAACTGATGTTCAGAATTAGATTAGATAGATAAAGAAGTCGTCGATAACAACAAACTTAAATAGATTGGTGCAAAGGTGTTTGTTTTAACAAACGGTCTATGATGTAGGGAAATTGTGTTCCATTTTACTTCATTTTAGTTCAATTTGTTATCTTTATTCACTCAGATTTTGGAACACAAACACAAACATATGCACAAACACCCCACTCATACACAAATATACATGCAAAACAACCAAGGGCACAAACACAAACATACAGCAAAAGCACAAGCATACAAACAAAAACAAACACTCACACATACACGCAAACACAAACATACAAAGAAGCTCAGACATACTGTACATATAAAGCAACGTTCTCTCATTGAGCGAGAAGCTTTGCAGCATATTTGGGGTTGCTTTCACTTCATTTGCCTAGATGCACTAACACAGCATTAGTGTTCACAGAAGCTCTAAACTGACAAGGCTGTGCATTGAAGCTCTAACATAACTTTTTTTCATAGAATTTCAAATACATTATATATGTCATTCTGCATTGCAAATAACATTTCATTTCATAAGTCAGAAACATCTTTCATGTCGGTAAGCTTTGCTCTTAACATTGCATAAAGCAACTTTCTCTCATTGAGAGAGAAGCTTTGCTGCATATGTGTGCTTGCTTTCACTTCATTTGCCCAGAAACACTAACTCAGCATTAGTGTTCACAGAAGCTCTAAACTGACAAGGATGTGCATTGAAGCTCTAATATAACTTTCTGTGCATAGAACTTCTAACACAATAAAAATGTTATTTCTTCATTGCAAAAATAACATTTCATTTGATAAGTCAGAAACATCATTCATGTTGGCAAGCTTTGCTCTTAACATTGTATCAATCAACTTTCTCTCAATGCGAAAGAAGCTTTGCAGCATATGTCGGCTGGCTTTCACTTCATTTGCCCAGAAGCACCAACACGGCATTAGTGTTCACAGAAGCTCTTAAACTGACAAGGCTGTGCATTGAAGGTCTATCATAACTTTCTGTTCATAGAATTTCTAGCACATTAAAAACTGTCTTTCTGTATTGCAAATTACATTTGATTTCATAAGTCTGAAATATCTTTCATATTGGCAAGCTTTGCTCTTAACATTGCATAGGGCAACTTTCTCTCATTTAGAGAGAAGCTTTGCAGAATATGTGTGCTTGCTTTCACTTCATTTGCCCAGAAGTACTAACACAGCATTAGTGTTCACAGAAGCTATAAACTGACAAGGCTCTGCAGTGATGCTCTAACATAACTTTTTTCATAGAATTTCAAATACAAGATATACTGTCTTTCTGCATTGCAAATAACATTTCATTTCATAAGTCAGAAACATCTTTCATGTTGGTAAGCTTTGCTCTTAACATTGCATAAGGCAAATTTCTCTCATTAAGAGAGAAGCTTTGCTGCATATGTGTGCTTGCTTTCACTTAATTTGCCCAGAAACACTAACACAGCATTAGTGTTCACAGAAGCTCTAAACTGACAAGGCTGTGCATTGAAGCTCTAATATAACTTTCTGTGCATAGAACTTCTAACACAATAAAAATTGTATTTCTTCATTGCAAATAACATTTCATTTGATTAGTCAGAAACATATTTCATGTTGGCAAGCTTTGCTCTTAACATTGTATAAATCAACTTTCTCTCACTGCGAAAGAAGCTTTGCAACATATGTGGGCTTGCTTTCACTTCTTTTGCCCAAAAACTCTAACACAGCATTAGTGTTCACAGAAGCTCTAACCTGACAAGGCTGTGCATTGAAGCTCTAACATAACTTTTTTTCATAGAATTTCAAACACAATACAATTTTTATTTCTTCATTGCAAATAACATTTCATTTGATAAGTCAGAAACATCATTCATGTTGTCAAGCTTTGCTCTTAACATTGTATAAATCAACTTTCTCTCAATGCGAAAGAAGCTTTGCAACATATGTGGGCTTGCTTTCACTTCTTTTGCCCAGAAGCACTAACACAGCATTAATTTTCACAGAAGCTCTAAACTGAAAAGGCTGTGCATTGAAGTTCTAATATAACTTTCTGTGAATAGAACTTCTAAGACAATAAAAATTGGATTTCTTCATTGCAAATAACATTTGATTTCATAAGTCAGAAACATC
>NW_015632044.1:0-1362 GCF_001515625.1 Sinocyclocheilus rhinocerous
CCTTCCATGACTTTGTGAGCTCCTCATGCACTTCCGGGAAGAACGACACCGGAGGGGGGCGCTGAGGACCAGCGCGACCCCCACCAAGAAAAAATTATTTCTAGAAAACCCAGAATAAATAAAAAATTAACATTTATTCTTGCCAGGCATAATCAAACAATAATAAAGAACAATAAAGAATAAATTCAATCAATCCAAAATGAGAATACATCAATTACAGAAAATGCGTTAAAATTTGGTTACACAACTGATCAGCATGAAACACAAACCTAGAATAAGAAAGTAATACTAAAATAATTTCAAAGAGTCAGCATACCTGGCAAATAGAGAGACACACGGCAATCGTGTGGGAAGTTCTGTTTACAGATGCTTCCTTGAATGTTTTGCCAATTCTCTTTAAATACCCAAATCAGAACAAACAATCATAAATTTAAGATAATAAAAACTTCACAGAACTTTTGCTGGGACATGAGATGACCTGAGAAAAAACAACATTTGGAAAGGACCTTATCAGGGGCACAACCCACACCAGAAGAACAGAATTTTCCTCAGATTTGAGATCTTTGTTTTTGGTCTGTTCTACTGATATGGGACTGAGATCATATTTCCAATGCTCATGAATTTCCAATGCTTATGAATTTTGAAGATATAGTAAATGCATGATATAAGTATAGTAACTTGAGTTCTTGACACCCCTAAATCAACTTTTATGGCCTGGGCCATCTGCCCAGGGAGGAAGGAGGGGGGCTTAAGGGTGGCTGAAAGGACAGTTGTTTCTTCTAGATCTTCCCGTCAGATTAGAAAGTTTATTGTTTTGTTGCATGGCATATGTTTTGTGAAAGTTCCTGAGTTTTGGCTTCATGTGGAAACCAAAGCAGCCTTACACTAATGTTAAATAATGGAGCCTTAATGTAAAGTGTGACCCGACAATAAAAACTCAAAAAATTTTCAAACAATATCTAGGGCATGTTGTAGTCCAGATTAAAAGCATGAATGTGCAGTTTAATTCAGCGCGTCTCCTTCACTTGTTCAGCCATGTGCTTCTCATCCGTGTTGGACTTGTTTACATCAGAGTGCGCATGCGTCTTTGACCCAGCATACAGCGTTGTGTTGAGCATTTTAACCAGTTGATGGGAAAAGTATTCTTAAAATGCATTCAAAAAATCGGAACAATTTGTAATAAATAATTATGCTGCTGCTTGTAATGTAAATCAATGAGAGCTTTATAACAGTAGAGCAGATGCTGACATAAAATGATCTGAATATCAGTCGTGGCTCTATATCTCCAGTAATCTGTCTCAGTGAGATGAGATTGAAATGCTCCAAACATATAATGCAGTGATTGAGAGCTGAAGAAATAAA
>NW_015632044.1:1372-34741 GCF_001515625.1 Sinocyclocheilus rhinocerous
GCATTTTAACCAGTTGATGGGAAAAGTATTCTTAAAATGCATTCAAAAAATCGGAACAATTTGTAATAAATAATTATTAACTCTATTTTGAAGCCCACGATAACAATATTGTGCATATTCATTACCGTGCCATGTCATATTGCTGAATATCGGCACATATTTATTTCAGATCTTCTGCTTCAAGCTCTTAAAAAGTAACATAAATGTAGTCCATATTCTTCATGCTCTGTATTTCAAGTCTTCTAAGAAGGTAAAATAGCTTTGTTTCAGGAACAGGTCCAAATTTAAGTGATTGCTCACAGAACATACAGGCCCCAGTGCAACTACCTAGCATTGCCAGTAGTTATTCCAGTTTTAAATGTGATGACATCTCTTTAGATTGATTTATTTTTTATTGATTAATTGATTGATTGTCTGTCTGTCTTTCTCTTTATTTCGTCCTCTCTTAGATGTAACAAATGTGAGGTTGGTTGGTGGTAACAGTCCTTGTGCTGGTAGAGTGGAGGTTCTTCATAGAGGTCAGTGGGGAACAGTGTGTGATGGTTATTGGGATATGGCTGATGCTGCAGTGGTGTGTAGAGAGCTGGACTGTGGAGAACCTGTAGATGCTCTGGGTGGTGCTCATTTTGGGCAAGGATCAGGACCAATCTGGATGAGTGTTTTAATATGTACAGGAGAAGAGTCCACATTAAAGAACTGTGGATCAGCAGGGTGGAATAAACATGCCTGCACTCATAATCATGATGCTGGAGTCATCTGCTCAGGTGAATACAATTAAACCTCAATGCATTCCACACTTTCTGATCATTTTGTCTTGATTATGTAAGAAAGTAAAGATATATTTTTTTGCATGTGGTTAAATGCTTATTCTTATAATTAATTACCACTTAAGAATTAGGCAGCTTGAAAAAAATTTAAATCTGCCATGATTATTTTACTGCATTTTCACAATGAATTAAAGAAATAATTACAGTTCATGTTCTTAAAAACTTTAGATTTTTATGATAAGAGTATGGTATTTAAAGGGGTCATATGACGCGATTTCAATTTTTCCTTTCTCTTTGGAGTGTTACAGCAGAATATGAAGGCTACTCATTTCCAAATAGTGAAGTAGATTGGTGACCTCAACTGTCAAGCTTCAAGAAGCATTTTTAGTAAATAAACTACAATGATATATATATATATATATAATCATGAAAAAGAAAAGACACCCTATGAATTCCATGGTCTTGTGTATCATGACATAGTAAAAAATCATCAAAGTTGCATCTGAACAAACCATATAAGACTTCTAAAATAATGTCCTTCGAACAGATGAGACCAATGTGGAGATGTTTGGCCATAATGCACAGCGCCACGCTTAGTGAAAGCCAAAAGAGCATATCAGCACAAATATCTCAAACCAAAAATCAAGCATTCTGGTGGAGGGCTGATGATTTTGGGCTTGTCTTGTAGCCACAGGACCTGGGCACTTCACAGTCATTAAATAGACCATGAACTCCTCTGCATACCCAAGTATTCTAGAATCAAATATGAGGCCATCCGTCCGACAGCTAAAACTTGGCCCTGTGCATAAACAAATGCCCACAAACCTTAATAAACTGGAGCAACATTGAAAAGAAGAGTGGGCCGAAATTCTCATTTTCACATGACTGTACATACAGTTGGTAAAGAAAAGAATCACCCCCTCTAAAATAATCACATTTTGTTGCTTTGCAGCCTGAAATGGAGACAGACACAGTTATTGTTTTATCCAGCTGTATTTACTCAGTGCAACTTATAACATCCAAGTGAAAGATATAACACCAACAAGCCAGGAAAAAAACAACAACAACAACACAGAATCAGAGGCCCCGATCACACCGAACACGGTTTTTATGTCTGAAAACTTGAGGCGCACCACACTGCCTTTTTTTGGGTGACTTTTAAAAAAAGAGCAGTGCGCTGCGTTTTTTTTTATGTTGCTAGGCAACCACCAAATCAGCTGTCCTGTCAGTCTAATCAAAGGATTATATACGTATATCTTTGGTTTTTGCTGCTAAGTAAACTGTCATATTAGCAGAAACCTTAAAAAATACAGCTCCGGGTAACCCGCGACAGACACCAAAAGTTTCTCCTCCAACATTGTAGTCTCTAAGCAATGGTAAACTTTCGTCACCATAACAGAAGGCCTGCCTCTCCATTCATTCGATTGGACAATGGAAAAAACACGAATGACGTCAGGCGCTTTTCTGCTCAGAGTTGCTTTTTTTTTTCAACTTCAGGCGTCAGAGCGCTCCTCCAAAAATGTGAGGCACCCGGGGCGCATAAACAGCGCGCAAAATGTTCACTGCCAACAGAAACAATTCAAAAAAGGCGCCTCTCACTGCAAAAAACGCTTTCTGTCTGATCGGGGCCTAACTTTGCACATATTAGACTTTGCAATATTTACCCTCTCTTCTTTGCAGAACTGCTCAAATTCAGTTAAATTTGATGGTGACCGTTTGTAGACTGCCGTTTTAAAGTCATTCCACAGTTTTTCAATGGGGTTTAAGTCTGGGCTCTGAATAGGCCATGCAAGGATATTCACCCTTTTCTCCTTCAACCACTGTTTGGTCAGTTTTGCTGTGTGCTTTGAGTCACTGTCATGTTGGAAGGTAAACCTTCTTACCATTGACAACTTTCTGGTAGAGGGCAGCAGATTTTCCTCAAGAATTTGACTGTATTTTGCCCCATCCATTTTTACTTCTATCCTAACAAGTGCTCCAGTCCCTGCTGCGGAGAAACGCCTCCATAACAGGATATTACCACCTCTATGAGAATTTGTGATATTGTTGTCACATGGACACAGTGACCATTCTTTGTCATAAATTCCTGCAACTGCTTCAGAGTTGCTGTAGACCTCGTGGTAGCCTCTCTGACCAGTTTCCTTCTGGCTCTTTCATATAGTTTGGAGCGACGTCCTGATCCAGGGAGGGTCTGTGTTGTACCAAATTCCTTCCACTTCTTAATAATAGACGTCACTTTGCTTTTAGGCATTGATAAAGCCTTTGAAATTTTTTTGTATACATCTCCTGACTTGTGCCTGTCCACAACTTTATCCTGGAGATCTTATCCTGGACAGTGTCTTGCCACCCATAGTTAATTGTTTGCTTCAGTTGCTCTGCCAAGGACTGAAATGCTCCAGGAAAGCTTTTTTCATGCTGAGCTAATCAAAATGACCACAGCTGATCACAGTTGAAAGTCAGATGGCTTTGTGTTCCAATGGCTGCATTTAGACTTGGCATTAACATGCGACCTGTATCCGGATGTTGTCCACATACACATTGAAAAGACAAGTGTAAACGCGCTTCTGATCGGAATGTTATCTGATCAGCGTGTCCTGGTCCAGAGGTAGTCGAGGACGCATTGTGATCGGATCTCAGTGTAATGTAAACGCTTTTCAAAAGAAAACCCACCACTCCGGGTCGACTTTGCACCAGGGCCATTCTCTGCAGACTTATTTAAATATTGCGTGGGAAAGACAGTGTTCGTCCGATCGGTTATGCAGATAGAGAAGTCAGTTGATGTTACCATGTGTAAAAGCGGCGTGTCCTGATTGATTGATGACAGGGCCGTCCTTAGGGGGGTGCAACTGGTGCAGTCGCACCGGGCCCCGCGCTTGAGGGGGCCCCACGACGAACGGACCGAGGGGGACCTTGGGTGATCTTTTTTCCAACTCAGTGATTCTGGGTTTTTTTTGTGTTTTTTTTTATATATGTTGATGTTATATCTTTCACTTGGATGTTATAAGTTGCACTGAGTAAATGCAGCAGGATAAAACAAAAATGGTGTTCGTCTTCATTTCAGGCTGCAAAGCAACAAAATGTGATTATTTAAAAGTGGGGTGATTCTTTTCTATACCCACTATATTTACTTTATACTGTAACTTTCAGAGATGAAAGTTCTTGCACAATCCAAAAAAAAAAAAGTCTAATGAAACTGAACTGCGAAAACATGCTCATTCTGAACTTATACAACTTTCTGATATTAGGCACATTTATACATCAACAGCCCATTCACACAGTCACAATGAGGTAATAAGGACAAAGAGGGATAGACAGTAAAACCAGAAAAATGAATTATAAGTACAAAACAAAAAGTATTCAAGTCTGCCACTTTTTAACATTAAGCAAAAGTAACCAAAGCTTAGTTGTGTGTGTTTTTTTTTTTAATGAAAAGAAGCAACCTAGGCAGAGATATAAAGGAGAGGAAATGATGGCAATTTTCATTTTGTGAAACTCAATTCATTTTAAAAGAACCCTTTTATTATGTACTATAGTAAACCTTTATTGATATATATATGTATATATTTAGGAAACACTTGAGTGTTAAAAATGTAATTGCATGTAACACTTGCCACATCTAGAACCTGTTGAAGAAAAAAAAACAGCTCACCTAATGACCTATTCAACCAGATCTTCAATTGGGATTAAATTAGAAGTGCCTGGAGTGCATTCAGAACATGGAAAATCAGCTTTTTCTTACTATGCTTCTTGGTTGTGGAATGATTTTCAGATTAAAACTCCATTAGAAGCAATTCCTTCTTTGAATATTTTTTTTTAAATTATTGCAGCGTGTAATGAATGAACCTTGTGGTTGTTTTAATTAGGCTGTTGATTTATGATTATTGTTTTGCTTTGTTTGTTTTTAATTCTGTTCTGTGTGTTGTGTAACCTTTTAAATTTATGTGAAACTCTCTGTTTTGTACGGTCATCTTGGCCAGGACTCCCTGGAAGAAGAGATTTATTTTAATCTCAATGGGACCTTCCTGGAAAAAATAAAGGATAAATAAAAAATAATGCTCACTTTTATGCAATATGAACAGGTCATAAACGCTCCAGACTTGCAGATGGGTCTCATCTGTGCTCTGGGAGGTTAGAGATACTTCATGATCAGACGTGGATGTCAGTGTGTGACGCTACCTTTGACCAGCAGGATGCAGAGGTTGTGTGTAGAGAGCTGGACTGTGGGGCTCCTGTACAGGTGCTGGGAGCAGCTGCTTTTGGAAAAGGAGAGATGTTGGAGTCATCTGCTCTGGTGAGTCGATAGTGTAAGATTGACTGATATTATGCTGCTCAAAGACTCAGTAGTAGATATACATTATTTTATCTCATGTATTTCACTTGTTTATTTCAGACTGAAAGATTAATGCTCTTGTCATTTATTGTAGTATTGATTTATTAATATATAAAATGTTTTATTCTCAAACTTGCAGTATTTTACTTAAACATCAGATTGTCTCCTCAGGTTCCTCTCTGGCTCTTCATGATGGTCTGGTGCGGTTGTCTGGAGAGAGACAGTGTGAGGGGGAGGTGGAAGTTTTTATCCATCAGGTATGCTGCTAAATTGTTTATATTGAAATTAAATATAAGGTTTTACACATTTCAACATTCATGTGTCCATGATGTTCGCATTTTTCAATTTTGTGATTTTAAAAATGACATTTTTTATGTAGAATTTAAAGAGATCAGGTTAACTGAGGGCTGTGAAGGGAATGTGGAGGTTTTCTACAATGGATCCTGGGGTAATGTGTGTTACAACAAGATGGACAGAGACACAGCGAGTCTGATCTGTCAAGAGCTGATCTGTGGAAGATCTGGTGTTTTGTCTGACTCTACAGCAAGAGTGAAATCAGCTCCTAACTGGCTAGATAAAGTAACATGTCGACCACATGACTCAACTTTGTGGCAGTGTCCATCTTCACCCTGGGGACAGAATGACTGTGGTGACGATGAAGTGGCCAAAATCATCTGCTCAGGTAAAACAGATGCTTTTTTCATCAGTAAACAATACAAGAGTTATCCTTTATTATTAGTGCTTTGAGAAGATGTGTGGAATACATTTAATAATAATTTATTTGTTGTTACAGAACAGGAGATCCATGAGTCTCCTCGAAGCTCTCTGACATGCTCCACATCTCCCCATCAGAGACAGTGTTTGGGTAAGTTCATTTAATGGAAACAACCATGAAAATTATGAATGTTGTATGCAACCCCTGTTGAAAAAAAAAGCATATGCTGGTTAGGTATGTTTTGAAGCAGGGCAGCTGGTTTAAGCTGGTCCTGAGCTGGTTATTAGCTAGTTTACGATGGTCATGTGCTGGTCTAAGCTGGTCGTAAGCAACTAACTCCTGCTCAGGACCAGCTCATAACCAGTTTTTAACCAGCTCATGACAAACTAAGGACCTATCTAACCACCATATGCTGTTTTTTTCAACAGGGATGTAAGATAATGGTGTTCTAATATGAGAAACCAGCAGGATTTCATCTTGGAATATACAAATGATCACACACACATACTCCTGTGCAGACGCTGCTGTTCTGACAGTACTCTGCTGGCAATTAATGTATCTACTTTTTTGTGATGTATGTTTTAGATCTTGTTCCTCTCAGACTGAGTGGAGGGGAGGGCCAGTGCTCTGGGAGGCTGGATGGATATCATAACGCTGTGTGGGGCTCAGTCTGTGATGATCAGTGGGACATCAGCGATGCTCAGGTGGTCTGCAGGCAGCTGGGTTGTGGAGCAGCACTGAGGGCTGATGGGAATTCAGTCTTTGGTGCTGGTGAAGGTGTTGTGTGGATGAACAGAGTCGAGTGCAGAGGGAATGAGATTCACCTGTGGGACTGTCTGTCCTCTCTGAAAAACCACACTGACTGCTCCCACAAAGAGCACGCTGGACTCACCTGTGCAGGTCTCAGCAAAACACTGAGGAGTATTATTTATTTTATAGCTTTATATAGCTATATTATAGCTTTGAATGTGTTTGTGTCTGTTTTGACAGATTTGCCAGATTTGTCAGTGTCCTCTACTCCTGCCACAACAACATCAGCTTCTCCTCCAGTTTCTCCTCCAGTGCGCTCAACATCAGTCTCTCCTCCACAAACTCCTGAAGCAGCGTCTCTCTCTGTCCCCCCAGTGCTTGTGATTGTACTGGGAGTTGTGCTCTTACTGCTCTTAGTGCCACTGCTTATACTGATTCAGCAGAACAGAGTGATGAGGAGAGGTAGGAGAGATCCAGAGACTGTCATATTGTGTCTTATTCAGTGTGTGATCAGTCATGTGTTGTGAACTGACAGCAGGTTTGTCTGTCTACACTCACAGCTCTCTCTAAGAGGAGACACAGGACGACGACTGAGGCCGTTTATGAGGAGATTCAGCACAGACCCACTAACAGACACAGTCTCTTCACTCAGAGAGGTGAGTAAGTGTCATAGTGTCGAATTTGTGGAGATCAGCAGGATAATCACTTTCAGAGGGATGAGTGGAATAAATCACACTGATTTGTGGGACCTTTTGTGTTATTTGAAATTATATAGCATTAGGTGTTGAATGATCCAAAGGGGTTTTGGCAGATTTATGATTGTGAATGTATCTTTTGGTTCTACTCCATAACAGGAAGTGTCCTTTCTGAAGAACAGCATTCTGGGTATGAAGATGCTGATGAGCTTCTTTCAGGTTAGAGGACTTAAGTATAGTAATGTTACCCGCTACATACATTAGCCTATGTATGTTGTGTAAAGCATATGTAATTAATTAAAATTCACTTAGCAAGTTATCTTAGCAGAAAATTATATACACCATTCAGCACATTATTTAGATATGGTTCTTTCTTTCATACATATTTATATTTTTATTAAAGCAAAATCTGCAAAAGGAGACTTACCTGAATACCATAATGATTTCTCCACCACTAAAGGCCCGACAGGTCAGTAACTTCAGCTGATGGGGTTCCTTTCTTTAATCTTTTGGGCCTGTGAACAGTAAAGCTGTTTCTGTTTACAGACCATAGTCAAGGTAGATGGCATATTTTATGCAGATGAAAACGAGGTTTTGAGGGACAGACTTACAGTTCTAGAGTCAAAGGTCCTAGATCACATCGTTTTCAAAAAGTTTTTGTTTACTGAAAGTTTTTCGGAAAGATGTTTCGTCAGTTGAATAATTGGCATGTTGTTAAACAACAGTACAATCCATTTAACATTTTGTACTTCTGTCACTCACAACCTCGTTTTCATTCTTGTCAAAATATAACTATGGTGCTGCCCTGACTAATGTCTGTTCTCTCTTTGTTTTTAACTCATTTAGAAGAGCAACAATTCACACCAGAGAACTATGATGATGTAATCACTGTTGGACTGAGACATCATACTACAGGTTTATTGTTTATTTCTTATAATTATTTCTACATGTTTTAACACTATAAATATATGTCTATTTTAATATATATGTATTTTAATTGATACATGCATTTAATTTGTCTTTTCTTTTTTCTTTTTTTTTTTTGTAGATGACTTACCAGAAAACTATGATGATGTCGTCATTATAAGACAGTTCTCCAATGATAACAATGATAAGGGATTCAATTTACACCCTTCTAGATTGGAACAGGATTTTTAAATTATTTTTCTTCAAATTATTGTGCCAAATAAAGTATGTAGTCCAGTGGTGTCCAAACCTGCTCTTGGAGGGCCAGTGTCCTGCAGAGTTTAGCTCCATCTTGTCCCAACACCCCTGTCTGGAAGTTTCTAGTGACTCTGAAGACCTTGATTAGCTGGTTCAAGTGTGTTTAATTGGGGTCAGAACTAAACTCTGCAGGACTGTGGCCCTCCAGGAGCAGGATTGGACACGCCTGATATAGTCTATTTGTTCATGTAATTAATAATAGCCACATTTATATCAGGGGGTGTTCAGGAGGAGTATGATGATGTGAAGAATGTCAGGGAATATATGAGTGACATGTTTGGTACGTTATTAACAACTTCATTTAGTCTTTATAATCACTTCATATGATCAATTTCTGTGGTTATGAAAGCTCATTTAAATTTACTGCTAGTATATTTTAGTGTTGTAGTGTTTTTTTATCATGCATTTTAATGTATGTATTGATACATGAATTGGCTCTTGTTTTCCAATAACAGACTATGATGATGTGGAGGAGGAACCAGGAAAACAGGCAGGAGCTGTATAACTCGAACCACATCCACTGCCTCAAATCCTTTCAAAGCTTTTAAAGTTTTAGCAATCTTACTATATACGCTTCAGTTGCAATCTAACAGTGTTTTGCTACATTCTGTATTGAAATATACAATTGCAATTTTTGACAGAAAAAAATGCTTTGCTTTTATGACCTTTTCAAAAGGTGCTTGACTTTTTCCAGATGCTTTTACAAATCTTTTCTATTGTGTAGCCTTAGAGATTTAAGGGGGGGAAAAACCTGTAGTTTCTGACATTCAGTTTATTTGTATAAACATAATTGTGTTGAGTTCAGATCGTTCTCCATTCAGCTACCACCCATCATTAATGGATTACACTATCTTCAACTTAATAATATCATAATATTAAATATCAAAATATCATTCACTGATGGTTCACTGTTAATATTTTGCTAAAAGACATTAGAATGTCATGCGCTGCAACTTCAGAAAACACATGCAAATAGAAAAAGCACCAGCAAATTAAGAAAACATCTTCATCAGTCTGAGAGCACATGTGCTGGAAATACTCCCAACACAGCCAAATACAAAACACGCTGCAAATCCTCACATCACAAACAAAGAAACAATTTGTGCATGGTTACCATGGTTTAACTATTAACCATTTTTTGTTTTTATTTACTTTTTATATAATAAATGTATTAATTAATTAATTTTTTAATTTTAAGGCTATGGTTAATTTTTATTAGGGAAATTGTAAAAGTAAGTTTGCCATTTGCAGCCGTTTCTGTATTTGTT
Source organism: Sinocyclocheilus rhinocerous (assembly GCF_001515625.1). NCBI lineage: Eukaryota > Metazoa > Chordata > Actinopteri > Cypriniformes > Cyprinidae > Sinocyclocheilus > Sinocyclocheilus rhinocerous. Next base: position 11,122 of record NW_015632044.1, read on the forward strand.
TGTGTTGTGAGAATTTGCAGCCGTTTCTGTATTTGTTTGTGTTGTGAGAATTTGCAGCGCGTGTGTTATCAAATTGATGAAGATGTTTTCTTAAGTTGCATGTGTTTTTTTCATTTGCAGCGTGTTGAGCTCTCTCGCCCACCGTAGAATGTACTTAATAAGTTTACAAACAGCAGACATGAGCAATAATCTTTCCTTTTAAATTAATATAATAACTCTTTTATTTACTGATTCATTCATTCTTTATTTAACCAGGATAAAAACTCAGTAAGATTAAAATCTCTTACAAGAGTGACTGGCCAAAAAAGCAGAAACAAATAACAGAAATATACAAGTTTACATCAAAAACACAAAACACAAATCAAAGATCACAACAACAATTTACTGAGCAGAAAAGCATGTTGTTCACTTTATGTCCTGCAGTGGTGGTTTCTGATTGTCAGAAACACATGACATGAATACTTGCGCCGCCATGATATTGCTTTGCCCTAGTATTCCCACACATTAGGATATCGTGCAATGAGAAAAGAAACGAGAAAACGTCACCTAACAAGTCCGAATTTTTATCTGAAGTATCACTATACATTGTTAAATTGCAGATGTCCTAAGCCTGTAAATGGTTGTTTAATGTTGGTAATTTCCCTTGCTTATTAAAAAATGACATTCATATTCTATTCATTACAGTAGCGAACATTTGAACAAGACATCAACATATGTATTACAAATGTCAAAGTGTTCATTCTGAAATCTGAATAAATATGTATGATTTGTAATGTATGCACCATGTACAGTTATTCACTGTGCTTGTGTAATTATGTTGTTGTAATATTTTGATTAGTACAGTAGGATAACTGCAAATGTTTCAAAAATGATTTAGTTAACAGTATGCAATTTGAAGCACTTAATGATTTAAACATTGCTTAAATTAATAATTACATACAAAACATTTTACTCCAATGGAAACTGTAATTCAGTAAAACGCCATAGAATTTGTGCAGTCTTGAAGAGTCTGAAATAGATGTTGCTCAATCAGGAAATAAAATACACACACCATATATTCAGAGAAATAATGCTGACTTTGTACAGACTTTAAAGACGTGAAGCTTTAGTGAAGTTGGTGTGTGGCAGTATCTCTGTGCTGCTGACTGGAGGTTCATCATGATGGTCAGTGGGGAACAGTGTGTGATGATGACTGTTCTGTTATTATATAATCTGTTTCTACAATATATGGTTGCTTTTTATTTATTTTTCACACTGTTCCTTTAAGGGCTTAACAGATATAAATGTCACTTTATCAGTTTAATGTTTCAGAGCTTATAATGTGTGTGAGAACAATGTTCACACTAAACGATGATGATGTCATCATTAATGGACAGCGCTGGACGAGTTACACAGAACTGCATTAAATATTCTTCTTTTATGTGTATTAGTTTAACGGTAACTGTGTATATATCCAAAAGGACCAGATGAAATAGAAACAAAGGAATTTTAAAGAACTCAGAAACGAAAAAACACACTAGCATAGACATAAAACATCATAACATCAACACAAGACCAAAAACTGAAGAAACTGAGGGCTGATATATTCTTGCAGGGAGTAATCAAGGGAACAGAAGTGGGAGCTAATCAGGACAGATGCTAAAGCAGGTCTGTTTATAAGTTTATATCCCTTCTACCCTTGAAGGTAGAAAGAAGATTGCTTAATGTGCACTTATAATATACATCACATTAAAGGCCACTTAAGTATATCTTAACTAAGTACTCACTTTATGTTTCTTAACACACTTTAAGTGCACTTAAAAATGTGCTTTGTAATTTTGTGCATTTAAGTTTTACTTAAACTTGCATTTTAAATCACTATGTTTTTGTCATGCTTTAAAGAGGTAGTTATGTTGATGTATTGATTAATATACTAAAGCACATGTAAAATAATTGACTTTCATTTCAACTGAAGTGTGTTGTCCAAAATTACATTTGTTAATGTATTTTAAAAGTGTTTATAATATATACTGTGTATATATTATATTATGTGTGCATTGTATACTGTGTGTATTTTTCTTCTAAACTTCATTACAATTTTTTTAATTGGATTGTACTAAAATTTCACCTTCTGTTTCCGTCTGGAGCAGGCTTTCAGATTCTTGTTCGTCTGTATCCATTTCCATAGTGAACTCGTTGACTACAGCGTTTCAGCTCCGTAGACCATCACGCTGATTCGGACGTGCAGCAATCTTTTAATGACTGTCACGTTGCCATCTTGAGCATGCACGTGCATCGGGGGATCTGAACCAGCGAAGGTGAAGCTCTTACTGTAAGCGGACCCCATCCGAATGATGGCCGAAACTTTACTGATGATTTGAAGTTTTATTACTTGTCCGTTTAGTCAAGAAATCACCGTAAGAGCTGAATGAAGCGATACAAAAATGTGCATTAACATTAGACATATTCAGCGATTTTCACAAATACTTGTTTTAACTAACAGTATACAAATACACAAACCTTATGCCTTTTCGGGGGGTGCTGAATAAACTTAGAAACCGTCCTTTCGTGCACGAGTTCTGTTAAGCCGTCATGAAGCGTTCGCACTCCATACCATTTCTCATTACTCTCCGAGCAGTGAAAAGCAGATTCCGTTTCAAAATAAAAGTCCCCCATAAACAACGGAAATAATGCGATCCATAGATAATTTTTAACATACAAAATATATCAAAGGCAACACAAAACAAATAGCAAAATTAAGGATAACTCTTATTAAAGTCTGTTACATTTATCCTTTTGAGTTTGTCTCATTGTGATTCCCGCCTGGTTCTGTCTGGTTTTGTCTGCCGCTCCCGTTATTTTATTGTTGTGTCATCATGCTGTCCTCAGTTCTAAGCTATTAAATGGCAACTTCATGGTGGACGGCAGGAGTTTGTGTGTATATGTGTGAACGGACACATGAAAACGGCCCTCGGGATAGTGAAAAGGACAAAAGAAACCTACTGACTCACAGATCATAAATGTACACGCACACACTTCCTCCATCAAGTCTCAGAAAAGGCTTTAATTTAGCCGACCAACAACAAGGCCAAGGACAATCCTGCTGTTTCAGGAACGTTTCAACACACAGATAAAGACATGCAACCAAAAAACAAACTGTTTGGTCATTTTTTAAAGGAATAGGTCCCCCCCAAAAAAAATTATTTATGAAACTGCACACACACTCAGGCCATTCAAGATGTAGTTGAGTTTGTTTCTTCATCAGAACAGATTTGGAGAGAAATGTAGCATTACATCACTTGCTCATCAAGGAATCCTCTGCAGTGAATGGGTGCCGTCAGAATGAGAGTCCAAACAGCTGTTAAAGCATCTCAATAATCCACAAGTGATCCACATGACTCCAGTCCATCAATTAACATCTTGTGAAGCAAGAAACAAATCCATCATTAAGACATTTTAACTTCAAACCATCACTTCTGACCAAAATACAGTCAATAATCCATAATAATATTTCCACCAGTGAAAAAGTCTATCCCCTGTTGTCCTCTCACATCAAAATCCACCAACATATATATATTCAGACCTGTTTTGGTTTGTAAATGGTGCTTGATCTGTGCATATTTCTCTCCTGATTCAGAAGAAATGACTTTTTCACTAGAGAAAGCAATATGGACTGAGGACTTGTATTTTAGTTGGAAGCAATGGTTTGACGTTAAAAACATCTTAATTATGGATTTGTTGAGTACAAGCAAGCAGTTTGTCGATTACTTCCATTACTTGTGGGTTACTGTTTTATCAGCTGTTTGGACTGTCTTTCTGACGGCACCCATTCACTGCAAAAGATCCATTGGTGAGCAAGTGATGTAATGCCAAATTTCTCCAAATCTGTTCAGATGAAGAAACAAACTCATCTACATCTTGGACGGCCTGAGGTGCATTTTCAACAAATTTTCATTTTTGGGTGAACTATTCCTTTAAGAGCAAGATAACACAACTGAAAGAAAAAAATATGTGCGATTCAAAGCTACTTACTTGACACAAACCGTCTCAATGCCAGAAAAAGAGTGACAGGCTTCTGGCAATTCAGAAAATAATTAGTGTTTTGTTGTTCGCTGCCCACATTTTCTCCTGGATATGTTTTAAGCGTGCATGTGTGTGTGTGTGTGTATTACTCAGCATGCGTGGGCATCCGTCCTTCAGTGTTATACATGAGCAGCCCATGTGTTGGAAGTCCTCTCAGCAGGATACAATAGAGTGTACCTTTATTTCAGTCTAGTAGATCACACCATGAGCTCCATTACTGTGAGTGCTCTGAAACCAGCACTGATTGAGTTTGTTTATTTTGTTGACATTTTCAGTACTAAGAAAATATGATTTTCATAGCTAATTCCAAGTTTTTGGATATTTGGAGAGGATATTGATCTTTGAGCTCCTTAAGTATGTAAAAGTGTATGTTTGTGTGTGTGACAGGAAGAGAAAGAGTATATGTTCTGGCCAGGACTGCCTCCCACATTAGCTCCAGGGATTACACAAGCAGATGAGTGGGTGGCATGTAAAAACAACGAGGGGGCTGCCGTTCGACTCCAAATCTAGAATCCCACACCTCTCTGTGTATACAGACACTTGTGAACTCGCTCCACTGTGGGCTTAGATTGGCACAAACAGCTGCTGGTAAAGTTTCTTCTGCGCTAACCGTAAATAAATGCAAAGAATAAAGATTTTGTGAAAATATATATGTTTTTTTTTATGGGGGTGGTTTTGTGCTGCAGTCTAAAACAAATAAAAATGCATTACCATAAATCAATGGATGTCTAATTATATATGCATAATGAGAATAATGTAAACAATAATCACTATTTAACCTATCTGAAATGTGAATCCAGCAAAAACACAATGTAGAAAGATACAATAATGAAAATATAAGTGTTTGCCTTAAGTTGTGTTCAGTGTTATTTTAGTATCATTGAGATATTATTATAATTTAGAGAGAGAGAGTTTTTTTTGAGACTCAAAGCATATGCAGCATTTTTCATGGAGCACATTCAAATAAGAATGTAGAAAATAAAATGTTAACTTTTTTTTATCAGTTCTCATGATTAGCATTCTAAAGTCTTAAAAGTTCATTGCATTTAGTTATTTTTAGGGTCTCTGGGATACCAAACATACTGTAAGTAATGCAATATACATTTTATGAACATTTTATTCAATTTATTAAGTTGAAATTTTGTTGAAAGGAAATTTAGGAAAGGAGATTTTTACAATCTAACTATCAACCTGATATTTCACTGTACTGCTATAGTTTTTGAAACATTTAAAGGTCCAGACAAAACGCGTATATGGCCTTAGAAACGCCAAGGTCATGGGTTCGAATGCCAGGGAATGAACTGATAAGATGTAGGCTGTACTGTACACTGAATGCAATGCAATCGTTTTGAATAAAAGCGTCTGTAAATGGAAAAGTACATCTTTGTCTGAAAAGGTTCAGCCTTGAAATGGACTAAAATGTAGTCGGCCTTGTGTCCTTTATTTTGAGAAAGTGGAGGTGCGATACTTGTGTGGGAGGCACTAATTCAGCTAACTGATATCGCTCCAGTTCTGCACTCGCTGCGCTCGAGTTCAGTCAGCAGTCTTTCAACTCCAACTTTCAGCGTGATCCAGACGCACTTGACTGACCGCAACGCCACGAAGTGGACAACTAGGCTCCGATGACACGTTAGGAACTGAAAAATAATGGATTATCATGTTAAGCCGAAATAAAAGATGCATTCTAGTCTGTCAGGCTCCGTGTAACGCGGCGATGCGCAGCGGCAGGTGATGTGGATGCTGACGCGTCGGGGCTCAACTGGTCTCCAAGTGGCGCTTAGAACCCGTGGAAGAACTTTTGCACGATTGGCTTTCAGTAAGATTCGGAATCATGGAGTTGAGGGACTATCCAAAAAGTCTTTATGACAATTTCAGTATTAGTTTCTATTTAGGCATTTATTGTTTATTAAACACAGCTGTGCGAATTAACAAATGGGTCGTTTTAAAGCGCTAATCTAGTATTGTATATTGCAGTACGTTTTAAAACTTTTCTAGGACATTTAGTGACAACACTTGTTCTTATCGAGTTAATCCGGATCCCGTTGGCTCGTATTTTTTTTTTATGGGGGCGGTTTTGTGCTGCAGTCTAAAACAAATAAAAATGCATTACCATAAATCAATGGATGTCTAATTATATATGCATAATGAGAATAATTTAAACAAATAATCACTATTTAACCTATCTGAATGTGAATCCAGCAAAAACACAATGTAGAAAGATACAATAATGAAAATATAAGTGTTTGCATTAAGTTGTGTTCAGTGTTATTTTAGTATCATTGAGATATTATTATAATTTAGAGAGAGAGAGTTTTTTTTTTGAGACTCAAAGCATATGCAGCATTTTTCATGGAGCACATTCAAATAAGAATGTAGAAAATAAAATGTTAAAATTTTGTTTATCAGTTCTCATGATTAGCATTCTAAAGTCTTAAAAGTTTATTGCATTTAGTTATTTTTAGGGTCTCTGGGATACCAAACATACTGTAAGTAATGCAATATACATTTTATGAGCATTTTATTCAATTTATTAAGTTGAAATTTTGTTGAAAGGAAATTTAGGAAAGGAGATTCTTACAATCTGGAAAATATCAACCTGATATTTCACTGTACTGCGTATAGTTTTTGAAACATTTAAAGGTCCAGACAAAACGCGTATGGCCTTAGAAACGCCAAGGTCATGGGTTCGAATGCCAGGGAATGAACTGATAAGATGTAGGCTGTACTGTACACTGAATGCGATGCAATCGTTTTGAATAAAAGCGTCTGTAAATGGAAAAGTACATCTTTGTCTGAAAAGGTTCAGCCTTGAAATGGACTAAAATGTAGTCGGCCTTGTGTCCTTTATTTTGAGAAAGTGGAGGTGCGATACTTGTGTGGGAGGCACTAATTCAGCTAACTGATATCGCTCCAGTTCTGCACTCGCTGCGCTCGAGTTCAGTCAGCAGTCTTTCAACTCCAACTTTCAGCGTGATCCAGACGCACTTGACTGACCGCAACGCCACGAAGTGGACAACTAGGCTCCGATGACACGTTAAGAACTGAAAAATAATGGATTATCATGTTAAGCCGAAATAAAAGATGCATTCTAGTCTGTCAGGCTCCGTGTAACGCGGCGATGCGCAGCGGCAGGTGATGTGGATGCTGACGCGTCGGGGCTCAACTGGTCTCCAAGTGGCGCTTAGAACCCGTGGAAGAACTTTTGCACGATTGGCTTTCAGTAAGATTCGGAATCATGGAGTTGAGGGACTATCCAAAAAGTCTTTATGACAATTTCAGTATTAGTTTCTATTTAGGCATTTATTGTTTATTAAACACAGCTGTGCGAATTAACAAATGGGTCGTTTTAAAGCGCTAATCTAGTATTGTATATTGCAGTACGTTTTAAAACTTTTCTAGGACATTTAGTGACAACACTTGTTCTTATCGAGTTAATCCGGATCCCGTTGGCTCGTATGGGACTGAGGCACTCATCGCGGTGCCTGCTCCTGCGGAGAAAGATGGCGGAGAGCTCGGAGGTAAGTCAAAGATTCCTTAAGTCATCTATAAAACATTAATGCTCGTACGAAAATTCATATATCTACTTCTAAATCGCTTGAGATTCATTCTAGTTTCTTCCTATGTGTTTAAGTGCACGATTGCGTAAAATGACGCGCTGGTTTGGAGGTCATACAAATCGGTGTCCGGTGATTTGTGTGACTATGTAGGCTAAAAACCACAGAGATCCGAGCTGAACAGAACACGTCCGATTTCCCGGGACAACGTCTTGAAAGCGATCACACAGACCACACCGAACGCTAAATATAGAGGTTTATATTAATATTTATGTTGCGCGTATTGGTTGCGTAAAGAATAGGCAGGCATACATCAGATGCAAGATGTTATCTGAAATCTCGAACGCAACAAATTAGTGTATAATTCGTACCTAAACGACACAGTAAGACGATAAAGTTGGTCGTGTGCTTGTTGAATTGAGCAGTCGTTGCTCTTTTATGTAGTCTACTGGGTCATCGCGAGACGGCTGAGCGCTGTCCTTGGTGCTGCAGTATTCCCCCTCCCCACCTTCCCTACCCAGCCAAGCACCCACCCACCCAGCTCATTAGCATATTCACCTTTGCATACCTAATTTTAATGTTGACGCTGTTAATAGGTCACTAAATAACACAAGCCCTGAATGGCAAGGTGAAGAAAAATCACAAGGTGAAAAGCATCAAAGAAGTGCCTCAGTGCCTTCTGTCCCATCTGCTTTGTTAATTGTTTTTTGTCACACGTATTTTTACAAAACGGTCTATTTTTCCCTCAGTTGCATTCATTCATTCATTTTCACTCTTTTTATCACATGAAAAAAATCCCTTGAAAATAAAATCAAACTTTAAAAAACATTTGCAGAAAAAGGTTAATCTGTTTCATTACTTGTTTTTCACACATATTTTTACAAAACTGTCTACTTTTTAATTGCTTTTATTTATCAATCACATGACAAAATACCTTGAAAAAACATGAAAAAATCTTGCTAAAACTTGAAAAAACATTTGCAGGAAAAGAAAGAGTATATGCCTTTTGTCCATGTTGTTAATTGTTCTCCACATTCATTCATTCATATAAAAACTATTTTTAAATATTTTTTTACATTTTCCCTACCATCCGTCCGTCCGTCCGTCCGTCCGTCCGTCTATCTGTCTGTCTGTCTGTCCGTCCGTCCGTCCGTCCGTCCGTCCGTCCGTCCGTCCGTCCGTCCGTCCGTCCGTCCGTCCGTCCGCCCTACCATCCATCCATCCATCCATCGATCCGTCCGTCCGTCCGTCCGTCTATCTGTCTGTCTGTCTGTCTTAACATGGAAAGATACCTTGAAAAAAGCTAACTTTAAAATTAATTTGCTGAAAAAAACGCTTCAGGGCCTTCTTTTTTCAATTGCTTTTCAACATTTTCTCAATTTACACTCTTAAAAATAAAGGTTCCTAATGGAGGCTTTTGCAGTGCTGCCATAGTAGAACCATTTTAGGTTCCCAAAAGAACCTTCCAGTGAACAGTTCCTAAAAGAACCATTTCTTCTTGGTGTGAAGAACATTTAAATAATCTAAAGAACCCTTTTCCACTATAAAGAACCTTTTTGTGCAATGGGAAGGTTCCATGGATGTTAAGGTTCTTCATGGAACTGTAAATGCCAGTAAAGAACCTTTATTTTTAAGTGTATCACATGAAAAAAATACATTAAAAACATTTGCAGAAAAAAAAACGGACAAAAATGAGTAGGTCATAGTGCTTACAACACCAAGGTCATGGGTTTGATTCCCAAGGAGTTCATGAACTGATAAAAGTCGAAGTAAGAGTTGTTTTAGAGAAAACTGTCTGCCAGAACTGTAAATGCCAGTAAAGAACCTTTATTTTTAAGTGTATCACATGAAAAAAATACATTAAAAAACATTTGCAGAAAAAAAAACGGACAAAAATGAGTAGGTCATAGTGCTTACAACACCAAGGTCATGGGTTTGATTCCCAAGGAGTTCATGAACTGATAAAAGTCGAAGTAAGAGTTGTTTTAGAGAAAACTGTCTGCCAAATGCGTAAATATTTATTAAACCAATAAGTGGTGATGAAGGACAGTGAATCTATTGTTATACTATTGTCTTGACCAGCAGCGCCAGCAGCAGCAGCAGCAGCAACAGCAGCATCAGCATCAGCAGCAACGTATTTCCAATGCCCCCTCGTCCCAGTCCTTGCAACCATCTCCACTACCAAAGCCAGTGACGTCCGTTCATCATGTTCCTCACCCCCCACACACGCCACACGTCTCCTCACTTTCTGCCTGTCCGGGCCGAGGCAAGATGGCCAAGCTACTCAACCCGGAGGAGATGACATCACGAGACTACTACTTTGACTCCTATGCCCACTTTGGAATTCATGAGGTATCCGGAGTACAATTTTACCATCAAGTATGATGAAGTATGCAAGTCTAAGATGAAACTGTGTTTTTATATTGTTCATCTCTGTTGCTTTAAGGAAGGAAAAAATAAGTTGTTTCTGCTTTAGAACTTTTATCACAAGCAGCCGATCATAAGAACTTAAATATGTCACTGAAACCATCTTCTAACCTCATTCAAGAAGAACTGAGAGAGCACACCTTTGATACTCTCACATGTGTAGCATAAGGGTCAAATTGGATCTGTCTGAAGATAAAAGAACAGTTCTTGATAACAGAAAAAAGAAGGACGAGAGTAAGATAGCGAGATGGAGAAAGGGAGAAAGAAAAGGAGAGAGAATTAGAGCGGAGGAAGGGGGTGGTTGGAAAGATGTGTATCAGTTAATCCCAGCAGGCTAAATGGAGACCTGTCTCTATAAAAAGAATCCTGGAGACACTGTGCTTTGTGTCCTATATATTGTCCTCCATAGCCCAGTCCAAGAGAAAAGGTGCGGAAACGAAGCATAAAAGTCATGGACTCAAATTCTCAAAACTGCACCAGTAAAATATGTACAGCCATACACTGCTGATCAAATATTTTGGGGTCAGTAAGGTATAGTTGTAATGTACAAACATTAACGATACGTTCTACAAAATCTAATTTAAAACTAAAGTTGTTGTTTTTTCCTCTCAATACTGTCTCTATAAAAAGAATCCTGGAGACACTGTGCTTTGTGTCCTATATATTGTCCTCCATAGCCCAGTCCAAGAGAAAAGGTGCGGAAACGAAGGATAAAAGTCATGGACTCAAATTCTCAAAACTGCACCAGTAAAATATGTACAGCCATACACTGCTGATCAAATATTTTGGGGTCAGTAAGGTATAGTTGTAATGTACAAACATTAACGATACGTTCTACAAAATCTAATTTAAAACTAAAGTTGTTGTTTTTTCCTCTCAATAGGAAATGCTAAAGGATGAGGTGAGGACGCTGACCTATAGGAACTCCATGTACCACAATAAACACATCTTTAAAGATAAGATAGTTCTAGATGTGGGCAGCGGAACCGGAATCCTCTCCATGTTTGCTGCCAAGGCAGGAGCCAAGCATGTATATGGGGTGAGGACTCAAATTACTCATTACAAGTGTGTTTGCTGTTCTGTACAATAGCTTTGAGTTTGCAACGGGCAATGTGCAGGCATTTCTGCAGATCTTACTCTTTTTTTATACTCACAAACTTTATCTATATATATCGGGAGAGACAGACTGGGAGATTGTGCTGATAATATCAGTACCCTCACTGTGCTTCTGGTCTGTAGTTAGATAACAGTCCACTGATCCACCCACTAGGTCCAGCTTTAGTTGCCGTTTCATCTTTTCTATGCCACAATAAGCAAAAGAGCTCTCTGATTCTGTCCAGAGCACAAATACATATAAGCAAAAAGGGTTACCAGGTTCATAGATGTTTAAAAGGTAAAAAAAAAATTTAATTGAAAATCGTTGATTTTCTGTTAAACACACTTAGGCTTAGGGTAAGCAAGAACGAGACTGTTCTAGCAGAAAATAATGGCTTGATTGCACAAAAATGCAAATGCAAGAGAATGGGAATAGCATGCATATGCAATATGCATAATACCAGCAGGAAACTGGAGTAGATGGCTGTGCTGATATTCAGAACAACAACATTACTGTGGTTTAGACACAATATCGCCAGTTTCTTTGTCTATTTTTGCTCTGCCAACAAAAACAATTCCAAACAAAGCAAAAGAAGAATCTGCCATTTAAACTCCCTGCAACACAAAGGTGATGTTCTTTTGAATATAACAGTGGTCTTGAACAAATCAGTTGAGTGAATGATTAAATGACTCGCGCATAAAGAGTTTTCTTCCAGAATAAATCAGTGGTTTTGAATGAATTAGTTGAGTAAATGATTCAATGACTGACGCATAAAGACAGTATCCACTTGTTTCATTCAGGAATGAATAAGAGTTTATGAATGAATCGGCTGAATGAATGAATCTTTGACTCACTCATAAAGACAGTCACTTGTCACCACCTACTGGCATAACGATGTCATTTGCAAAAAGAATCAATGAAACATCATTGCCACTAATACACAGATTGACAGTCAGTCTGGAGCGCGCAAACAAAGACAAGCAGATTGATACAAATAGTATATTCCACAAAATATTTATAATCATTCATTTTTTTTCTTTAAATATAAACCTGAATCTGATAAAATCTCAAGTTATACATGAAAAACTGGCTTGAGTCTGCTAGAATGGATATGGTTCATTCACATTAGTTACAACTATATCAATTAAGAAGAATGTAAATATCTTGATAGTTATGCTAACATAATTAAGCTAATTATCTTTTTTTTATAGATTGAATGTTCCAGTATATCAGAGTATTCAGAGAAAATCATCAAGTCAAATCACCTGGACAATGGTAAGATTTATAATCCGCTGCTTATTCTTGTTAGGACACAGCAGTGTTTAGGTCCGATCTGCATTCATGTGTGAAGTAGAGGAGTCATACATTTTCCTGTTGGCAAGTGGAGTTCCATGACACAGGAAGCAGCATAGTCACTTCCTGTAGCTGACACTCTCCTCTTGTGGTGTGATGGCAGAAGTTGTTGTTTAGTTGTCCACAGCAGCTCTCATTAACACTGGAGAGCAGCAGGCGAGTGAGAAGCCTGAGTCAGCGTTAGAGAGTCACTGCTGTACACACACAGGTAAGATTTATAATCCGCTGCTTATTCTTGTTAGGACACAGCACAGTGTTTAGGTCCGATCTGCATTCATGTGTGGAGTAGAGGAGTCATACATTTTCCTGTTGGCAAGTGGAGTTCCATGATACAGGAAGCAGCATAGTCACTTCCTGTAGCTGACACTCTCCTCTTGTGGTGTGATGGCAGAAGTTGTTGTTTAGTTGTCCCGGAGAGCGTCCGGCCCCAATCCAGAACCAGCTCTCCGTCAAGCCCGCAGGCCGCCGCTGACTTGGCGCTTCTGGACATGGCGCCGCTGGATGATACAACGCTCAACTCTTTGTTCTGGATAGGGGCTAATTTCCATCGCCCCGTGGACCTCCCAGACACCACTGGACTAAGCTGGAGGGAAGGGATCCTCCGGTGTCCGGAGAGCGTCCGGCCCCAATCCAGAACCAGCTCTCCGTCAAGCCCGCAGGCCGCCGCTGACTTGGCGCTTCTGGACATGGCGTTGCCTCCAGAGTTCTCGGCTCCTGAAGAAATTTTTTTTGGGGGGGCCATATACCCTTGGCCGAGCCAGCTAAGGCACGGAGGATACGCCATGGCCTCCTGAGTCCCCTGATCCGCCATGGCCTCCTGAGCTTAGTGTCCGCTGCTCATAAGCGCCCTCCAGAGCTGGCTCCTCGAAAGCGCCTTCCAGAGCGCCATCCAGTGCCCACTCCTCCAGAGCGCCCTCCAGAGCGCCCCCCAGGATTCCTAGTTTTCCCCAAGAAATTTTTTTTGGGAGGGCCATATACCCGTGGCCGAGCCAGCTAAGGCACGGAGGATACGCCATGGCTCAACCTTGCTACGTGTGTTTTTCTGTTTCCTTTTGATTATTAAAATTAGTAAAATTCTCCTCGCTCCTTTGCTCCGTGCTCCTACACAGCAGCAGTTCCGTGACAATAGCTTTATTTTGTCTTTATGGTTATTATTTTTTTATGACTTAATACTGGGTTTGCATGTAACCCATTTGATTTCTGTAATGTGACACATTTATGAGTGAAACAAAAAATGTGGGGTAAGACTTGATTTTATCCATTAGGAAATAATGTACAGAAATGTTGTTGTTATAAATATATTTAGAATAACATATACATTGTATTTAATATGCAAATACATTCAATAATAATTGTATTTACTATATAAATATATTTCATATTTAATTGTAAATTAAATTGAATTAAGTCATCTAATTTAGACAGTAATTATAATAATTAATAAAATATTATATTATGTGTTGTATTTTATATATATATATATATATTATTGATACTACCAATAATATTTGAACTTTTAAAAATGTAAATGTAAAAACTATTTAAAAGATTTTACATAATAATTATAGATTATCTCGTTTCGATATTAATTATAATAATTATTAAATATTACATCATATTGACACATTTATGAGTAAAACAAAAAATGTGGGGCGAGACTTGATTTTATCCATTAGGAATTAGTAATAAAGCAAAACTGGAAATTTTATTGTACCTAAAATTATCACTTTATTGTTATAAATATATTTTAGAATAAAATATAATATATTTCATATTTAATTGTACATTAAATAAAACAAAATCAGCTCATGAATTTACATTCTTGCATTTTTCTGTGCATTTTGCAGTTATCACCATCATTAAAGGGAAGGTGGAGGAGACTGAACTGCCGGTGGATCAGGTGGACATCATTATTTCAGAGTGGATGGGCTACTGTCTTTTCTACGAGTCTATGCTCAATACTGTCATCTACGCTAGGGACAAATGGCTGGTCAGTGTGTGTGTGTTGGCTGTCTCAAGGCCAAGGTTATGTGACTAATTAGAATGTGAAGCATGTGTCCATGCTGAAAATTATCATTTATAATGGGAATGAGTGGCTAGTCATTGGGCTGCTGATGAATGTCTACCACTGAATGACAATTTGGTCCAGAGGACAAGTGGCTTGTTAGACATTTTTATGGAACCATTGTGTTAGTTCCAGGGCATTGTTTCACCCTAGGGTTATTTTTATGGTGCATTGAACAGGAAGGAAAAGAAAGAATGATGTGAAGTCACTGGAATAATAGGAATATAATCACGCATATGCCAGGAACATGTTTTTGAAGATTAAAATATTTTATGAGGGTAGTTTCAGCAGTGTCCTGTGGTGTGACAAGATATAATTAATCTAAAACCATTTAAAAGATTAGATATTAATAAAAGATTTCCATCTAATTTAGATAATAATTATTATATTATATTCATATTATTTATAGTGATAATATATTAAAAATATTAAAACTATTTAAAGGATTTTAGATAATAATTATAGATTGTTTAATTTAGATACTTATTATAATAATGATTATTATATTACATTATATGTTGATTTATGACCTCATTTTATTTATAATGATAATATTTCGACAAATTCTAATTCAGAATATTTAAAAGATTTTAAAATAATATTTTTATAATTACTCAAATATTATATTATATTATGTTTTATGACCTATTATGTATACTACTACTAATAATAGTTGAACTTATATTTTTAAATTAGAATTTTTAAATTACATTGTCAATTTATGACATATTGATTATAACAATAAAGATAATAATTATTATATTATATTATATTATATTATTATTATATTGTATTGTGTTTTAGGAGCTTTTATTTATGACCTATCAATTTTTTACTACTACTACTACTAATACTAATAATAATAATAAGTGAATTTTGTATTTTTAAATACTAATTTAAAAATACAAAAGTAAATTGGACATACGTCAACTACCCATAAATCTTTTTCAGATGGGAGATCTGTAGATTCTCTTTCCTGTCATTTTTCAGAAACCTGGTGGTTTCATGTTTCCAGACAGAGCGACATTGTATGTGGTTGCCATTGAGGATCGGCAATACAAAGACTTCAAAATCCATTGTGAGTACACACACACACACACACACACACATATACATAGACTTGCCAAGAGTCAACAGGTACTATATTAAATGAGCATTTAATACTGTATCGTATCTCTTTCTAGTTCTGCAATGTGGCTTGATCCGTGTCTCGTTTTGGATCCCACACTTATTTAGCTTAAGAAAGAAAAGAAAAACACTAGGAAAAATTCCTGTTGGGTTCCATTACTCCCCCGCAGCAAGAGGTTTGCTTTTTCTCCATCCCTTTCACTCCCTCCTCCTTGTTTTGGATGGAAGTGTGAGATTGGCTTCGGCCTAACGCTCATGTGAGGGGATGTAATCGAATGCTGCCAGACACAGAGGAGGCAGGAGTCTATTTTAGGGCCAAATGAAGACGACCAGACACAGCCAGACAGATTTTCTACTTTTCAGAGGTTTAAAATGTCTTAAAAATATATTTTCTCTGTGCTTGCAGGGTGGGAGAACGTCTATGGTTTTGACATGACGTGCATTCGGAACGTTGCTATGATGGAGCCCCTGGTGGACATAGTAGATCCTAAACAAGTCGTGACCAACTCCTGCCTCATTAAGGTACGGGTATATGATCTATATGTGTGTATATGTGAGCAAGATCTGAACTGAATCATGGTACTGATTGACTGCGTGATAGGCTACTTTGGAACACATGTAGCGTGGGTGTTACATAACAGAATAATTTGCAGTAAAGAGCGCCTGATGACAGCGTGGTAACGTGTGTTCATCTCAATACATGCACAAACACCAATCATTCATTTAAATTAGCTAACACAAATGAGTCTTCATGGGATAATTTGAAGGCATATATTTTGTTTTAATAAAGTGTCTCATGCTATACAGTAGGAAGGAAAAAACACAAATGAGATTTCTTTAGTATCTCAATTATTTCTCCTAAAAAGGAATGAGATTAAATTCATAATATTTATTTATATTTTATTATTTAAATGTATTATTTATATGGACATACTATCTAAAAGTTTTAGATAATATTGTCTTTATTATATTCCATTCACAAGTAGCAATTTCTACTTGGAACTTGAAATAACAAAAATAAATATATGCTTTATTATTAGATTTTCCATGACTTTTTAATATTTGACACATTTTCATTACTTTTTCAGGTCTAGAAATCACACTTTTAAAATTCTCTCAAATAAGGAACTAAAAAAAGAAATACATCTTTATTTTAGCTACTTATTTTAAATAATTTTAAGCCATCTTGCAAATAGCAATTTCTACCCAATAAAATGACAACTGATAAAAAGTTTATATTTATTACAAAAATTTTCCATGATTTTTTAAAGATTTTTATTAATTTCCATGAGTTTTTCAGGTCAAGAAAATCACAATTTTAAATTTTCTCACAAAGTATATTAAAATAAGAAATACATCTTCATTTATTCATATAGCTTATTTCTAGCTTTTTGTTTCGCATTTTAAATCATTTTAAAGATCCTTGCACACTAACTCCGAAATGTTCATATGCGTTTTTTCGTGTTCGTCATATTTTCCTATCAAAATGCTTGCTACGGATGCGAAAATGCAGAAAATCGAACCTGATCCGAATTGTTTTTATGACGGACGTAAGTTTCGGAGACAGTGTGTAAACGTGATTGAATGTGTTTCAAATTGTGCTAAATTTGATCTAGATATCAAAGTTTAATAATAATCATAGATCTTAATATTAATTCTCAAAATATCTGATCTATGCTATATATATTTCCATATCCGTAACTCTATAGTCTTTCATTACTTCAACAATTGTCTCTTTTGTCTTGGAGAAACATCTGAAATGAAGTTAATATATTTAAGTTTGTCTCATTTAAGAACGTTTTCTCTAAAAGAGCAAACTATGAGCAATAAAATCCTCATTTTCATGAGCAAGTTTGTGATCTGTTTGACAGTGAAGACGCATTAAATATCAAAAATGTATATAACAAATTAACCATGACTTTTTAAAATTTTAAATCTTTTTTAAAAATTAAATTTTCTCATACAGTATAACAAATTAAAAGATTATATTTAAAAAATAGCTTTAGCTTTAAAATTTAACTTGTTTTGTCTCATTTTAAATCATATTAAGCCAGTGTGCAAATAGCAGTTTCTCCAAGATAAAACAATTTGAATAACTTGACATAATTAGAAAAATGTATATTTATTCTGATTCCGATCAAGGGTTTATACATTTCCAAGAAATACATCTTAATCTTTAAGCTATCTTGTGCCCCACTTGGAAGTGTGCTGAGGCCCCCAAGTGGGTCCCGGACCTCTGGTTGAAAACCACTGGTTTAGGAAAAAAAGAAAGAAGATGACAAAAAAAGTACTGAAGCAGCCAAATTTGATTTCTTCCAGCGTGACTTGGACTTCACTTTTGAGCTGGATTTCAAAGGACAGCTCTGCGACGCAGCCATCTCCCACGACTACAAGATGCGGTAAAACACGACCTGCATCCTGAGTCGGGCCACCGTTTCCCAGGGAGATTCGGCAGAGAGATGGATTGTGCCTCTCCTCTGCCTCTGTCTGGATCAGAGAGGCTGCTGAAGTGCAGGACCCGTCGGTGATGTCATCAGTGCCAGTCCAGCACTAAAAGCAATAGTGTCGTCACGTGTCACGTTCTTAAATGCACACAGAGGATAGACTGTGAAAACATCACTCTGAATGTAACTGTTAATGAGTCTGAGAATGTCAAAGCTTGTGTTTATTTAACCTTATAAGATAGGAAAGTGTTACCGAACAGTATATGCCAATGTGAATCGTACAATAGTGCCTCATCGAACAAATGCTTCAGTTTGGATGCATACATGAAAAGAGCATGAATGGCATTTTTTCACTTCATTTTTGATGTTTTGCTTATATTCAAGTGCTTTTATTGTGTTATATTTATTGGGTTAGTGTTGAGTTGTTTAATATAGTGACCACTGGCATGTTTTCTGCCTTTGCTTTATTTGAATTCATTCAGGTTTCACTAAGATTTTTCTAAAGGTCCTCTAAGAGCAGCTACACTATTTTAAATCATTCTTATCAAAAACAGGACCTACAAGATTTGTTATTTTAGTGTAACATAATGTGACAGTTTTAACTTAAGAATATTTTTGGTTTTGTGTTCTTGGTCAATTGTCAAGGCATTGTCACATACAACTTTTGTGTAAAATGATCCCAGAGCAGTTCAGATGAAGACAACGAATGAGGCTCAACATGTTTGATTATGAATCCAGACAATGTTCTTCCCTCAATAATATATTTGAAGATTTCGGTGCTTCATGTTGTTGTCATCAACTGAACTGTCTCTGCGAATGGTAACTGAAACACTTCTTGTTCATGCAATGAGGTTTTCCTGGCCAGTTTGAAATCCAGGCTTCATGATGCTAGCAAGACTTCAGGTGAGTTGAATGAGGCTATTGCATTGCTAAATAAATGGGAAGTAACAAACAATCACATTTTCTCCTGAATTACTTTGCTCTCACTCACTTGGTTGTATGGGATAACGGATAAGTTGGTCACATGCAGCTTGACTGAACACATTTTCTCAATAAATGTATTGTGATTGACAATTGGTATCGTTAACAAATAGAATATGTATAAAGATAATTTAAATGAGGTGATAAACTGTCCTGAGAATCTATAATATACTTCATCTACAATTGGAGACACACATCAGATGTGCACAGATATACAATGCTCTTTGACAAATGGACATGAAATACCTTTTTACACTTTACACTATTAATTTTTGATACAAATATAAGTGAATTTGTCCTCTTTCAGCCAACATTAAATTATTTACATTGAGTATAATGGGGTTTGACGATGATACGTAAAGCTTAAAGTGATTTCACCCGTGCGTTTTTTGGTGTGTGTGTGTGGTCACTTGCAGCAGGCTTTCTTCTTTAAAGGTTGATCCACCAGTCTGACCGTGTTTACCCATACTCTGTCTTCCAGCTCCCTCAGGACCCTTAAAGCATATTAATTAAAATACTTATAAAAAATATATCAACAATAAAAATGAAAAAAATAAATAATAAACAAAATAATAAAAAGCAATAAACAAGTTGCAATTACATATAAGTAATCATTAAAATACTTATAAATAATATAAAAATAAATAGAAATTAATTTTTATTTTAAATGGATAATATTAAATATTAAATGCATTTATGTATAAAATTACATACATAAAAAAGTATAAATTTATATATTTTCTAAATATTTTTTGGTTGTACAAATACTCTATTCGCACACGTTTCACTCCCATATTTAATTTATTCAACAACTGAAAGTGTCTGATTATAGTGGAGTTACTGAGAAAAACTGGGCCTGTCAAAGTAAATAAGCTGCATAAGGTTCGCACAATCTGTGAAGTCGCATATTTGATCACACTTTAACAATTAAAAAGAAAACCGCAAGCTTTCTGGTTGACATCTGATAATGTTTACTGTCGGTTAGCTGTCTCAGTTTTATAACTCTCTTTTTTGTGGGTTGCACTTGCAGGGCTGACTGAGGTGTTACAAACATCACAGCTAAACAAAATATGACAATGTTTGATAACATGTTGCATTCATTGTGTTTTTTGAGCTCTTACCTGGCCAGATGAATCATGGCCTCCAGCACATTAGCTCCAGTATAAACACTGCACTCGTAGAACATCAAGTTTGCTTCCTATCAAATACAGCAAACTACTATTAATCTCTGCTTACTGTGTTGAATAAGGTGATGTAGAGTAAAAACAACTTTTTGTTACTGTATCTTTAAGATTTCTATATGTTAATCACTTCTGTTATGGTAATCAACATCTTTGAGGGTTCACTTGCCTGCTGGAGGGTCTCCTTTCCGACTGGCTGACCCCGTGCAGATGAGGGCATGTTTCCTCTGATCCATTTCTTCTTAGACGGCTTCTTCACTCTAACTGGTGGTGGAGAGTCAGCAGAGGCCAGGGATGCATTGGACGGGTACAGGGAGCTTGACTTGGTCAGACTGACCTGACCTTCTTCTTTGCCCCACTCTTCTTCTTCTTCACTTAGCTGATGGAGGAGAAGGTGAGGGTCTCCTTGCAGCAGGTGTGGGAGGTGATCCTCCTCGATGGATATGACTCTGCGTAGAGGCCATCCATCCGGTGGTGCATCCTCTACATCCACTCTGTCATTTACACCTTCTGAGTCCCCAGCTACTTTTTCAGATCGCCCATCCACCTCTGGCTTCCCATCATGCCCTGTGCTGAAGGGTGAACATAGACCGTTTGCTAGAGAGGAGGTCTTCCTGTTAGAACGCTGAGTAACTTCCTCTTTATCAACTTCTCTAAAATGACAGAAAGAGAGGTGAGAGAATAAATGTTTCCATGTCAATAAATCATATATTTAGGTATTCTAAGAAAATATATGTGAGGATTTCTCACTTTTTGACAGATGGTTTTCCCTCAGTGTATTTCATTGAGGATGTGCTCGGTCTTTGCTTGCGTGAGGATTTTTTCATTGAATTACTGCGTTTCTGTTTTGAAATACAAGGAGATTTTTTTGTTTTGATTGCTCTTATTAGATATACAGGTATCAACTGAAAGTCAAAAAATTTAACACACCCACTCCTTTTCCATTATTAATATTTTCCACATTTTAGAATAACATTACAGTCATCAAAATTATGAAAAAACACAACTGGAAATATGGGAATTATTTTATGAACAAAAAATAAGCTTCTTTAAACTAAACTAAAATGAACCATATTAATATATACTGTATATGTATATATATATATAAAATGTTCGTTTTATATAGAATTTGATATGTAGATACAATTGATATGTGCCTGCTAAATTAATTTCAAATGTGTTTCAAATGTTTAAGCATCAGGCTTTAGATCAAAACGTTTTTAAGATCATGATCAGCATAAATTAGTGTTGTTAAAACTAAAAAATATAAACATTTACTTTAATTGAAATCAAATAAATGTACTATGATGTACTAAAATTACTAAAACTACAATAAAACTGAATGGACATAAATAAAAAATAAATAAAAAAACAAAAGAAGAAAAAATAAACTATTTTATATACATTTTTTTGTAATTTTGTTGTGTTTTGTCATTTAGGCTATATTTTCCACATCATTTTAGAAATGGAAAATATAAACATAAAAAATAATTTAAAATTGGTAAACTTACCAGAAAGTTAATGTCTCGCTCATCTCGTAGATGTTTATTCATTTCTCTGAAAGAACATTTGATTTAAGATTTTTGTTGTTTGTCATTATCTACAACATATGTGAGCATATACTAAGCTCACCTGAGTAGATCCAACTGTTTCATCAAGCTCTGTTTTTCTCTCTGCAAGCCTTCTGTGATTCTGTACATCTCCCTGTGAGGGGAAAAAGTATTTGTGTTTATGAGAAACTCTAGACACAGGTGGGATCTGAGTGTGTATGTAATAAATGCACATACTAACATCTCTCTTTCCTGCTGTAGTCGAGAGGCCTGCTCCTGCAGAATGCCCAGCTGCTCCTGAGCCAACACTAGCTCCTGGCAGGTGTGCTCAAGTTCACAAGACAGCTCCTCGTTGGTCATTTTGAGCTTAACGTTCTCCAGTCGACTCACCTGATGTTCGCTATGAAGGTCATGACATTGTCGCTCCAACTGAAAAAATAAAGACACAAAGAGAGTGACTTGAAAGGTGTGAGTTAAAAGAATGTGAGTTACACAAAAATATTAGATTTCGTAAGATCATTACTGTTTAATCGTGGCACTAACCCTCCTCTGTTTTTGGAAAAGCTGCTCCAATTCCCGTTCTTTACAGCGGAGCCGCTGCTTGAGGTCTTGACTGCGTGACTGCAGATTTTCAGAGTCCTGGAAGAAAGAATTAACATACTAGTCAATTTCAGTTCAGACAGCCTTAATCTAAACAACCCATTTTCTCTCAGCCGAGAACAAGTGATAACAAATGCACAAACTGTAATATAGTTTGAAACTTAGTAGACTAAAGAATATCAGTTATATGAACTGCACATACACTGCTGTTCAAAAGTTTGGGGTTAGTCATTTTATTTTTATGTTTTTGAAAGAAGTCTCTTATGCTCACCAATGCTGCACTTACTTAATCAAAAATACAATAAATATATAGTGAAAAATCTTTAAGATTTAAAATAACTGGCAAAGCTGAATTTTCAACACTCCAGTCTTCGGTGTCACATGATTTTGCTGAAGCAACTCATTATTATCAAACATGTTGAAATATTTTTGTGGAAACTGTGATGGTTTTTTCAGGATTATTTGATCAATAGAAAGTTCAAAGTTTAAAAGAACAGCATTTATTTGAAAACATTTTTTTGATATGAATGTCTTTACTGTCACTTTTGATCAATTTAATGTGCACTTGCTCAATAAAAGTATTCATTTCTTTTTCTTTTTAAAAAATCTTACTGACCCCGAACTTCTGAACAGTATGTAAAAGCACAGGCAACAGTTTAAAATAATGTTTTTACCTTCAGAATTGCTCGATCTTTTTCATTAATCATCTGTTGCTCCATTTCCTCGTATAATCTGCAAATTTCAGTGTCATGTGTGGCTGCTTTCCTGTGCAATGAGACAATGGCGTCTAATGTTTAAACATACATTTAGCCTAATGCAGTGGTTCTCAAACCTGTCCTGGCGTACCCCCAGCCCTGCACATTTTGTATGTCTCCCTCATCTATCACACCTGATTCAACTCATCAGCTCATTAGTCGAGACTGCAAGACCTGAAGTGGGTGTGTCAGATATAGGGAGACATACAAAATGTGCAGTGCTGGGGGTACTTCATGGAGAGGTTTGAGAACCCCTGCTCTAGTGGACAGTTACTGTCCCGCGACACTGACAATCGTGCCGTCCCGTCGAGGATGTTCTTCTGATGGCGACCGCTCTAGAGGACACAAATGCTGTCGATTTGACCTTAGGCCTGTTTGTGTGCTGCCCGTTTCCGGTGAGTTTCGGTTAATGGATGCTAGGGGT
>NW_015632044.1:37662-42451 GCF_001515625.1 Sinocyclocheilus rhinocerous
CTCCCTCATCTATCACACCTGATTCAACTCATCAGCTCATTAGTGGAGACTGCAAGACCTGAAGTGGGTGTGTCAGATATAGGGAGACATACAAAATGTGCAGTGCTGGGGGTACTTCATGGAGAGGTTTGGGAACCACTGGCCTAATGCAATCAAAAGTCAAAGATATGACACAAACAAGCCATTCACATAATATTACACCCCAAATTTCAAAACATTCAAAAACACTGGCTTAGACATTCACATCCAGTTAGGTAATAATTAAAGGATCATAAGATTTCACAACTACACAATGGAGCCCCATATTCTTATGACACATAAGACTTGAACACAAATGGGCAATTCTTTGCATATCTTTAACCAATACAAATTGCAAATCACATCATTCTGACCTAGATTTAAACAAAATATGCTTTATTCCCCCAAAAAAAGTATGTAAAATCCTGTTAACTCTTAAACTTAGTGATCACTGGATATGGATAGAACAGCATTGTATAGAGAATTACATTAAGCCTCTAAGCAGAGATTATTCACAAATAACATTGTGGAAATGAAGAATACAAAGCAGATTATTGGTTCTTAAACATGGGTGACTTTAGATGGTACTGCTCTCTATTCATTCTCAGTCACCTCCTGAGGGCACTCTCCATCTCCTTCCTCTCTTGTCGTGCCTCTTTGATTTGATACGTGACACGGGCCAGGAACTCTTCAAAGTTGGACAAGAGGTGAGGCTCATCTTTCCTGAGCTGAGCCCACAGGTTGCGAACCTCACTCGGGCTGAAATGAAGAAGAAACTGTTAGTACTTGTAGCTATATAAAACGTAAATGTAAAGCATTTTGTGCAGAGCAAACTGTAAAACACCAGTACTAACTCTTCAAATACATTGCTAGCACCCAAGCTCTCCATCAACATGCTGAAATGTCTCTCTTCATCATCCTCGTTCTCTGACAGCTGTTCATCCCCTGAACTCTGATCAAGAGCTTCTGGAACTATTTGAGAGGATGTAGTCATTAGTTCCTCTGTCATAGAGACTCTCCGTCCATAAAGAAAGTTACCTGGGGAACAGTTACAGATAAGCCTTGGAAAAGTTTCATTTGCTGTGCTATAAATATTGCAGCAAATAACACATCATTTTTTGAAGAGCTCCTTTTGTCTGGAAGGAGATGATAAACTTACTAAATCCAGAGGAAAACTCTCCTAGCGTCAGGTATCCATTTTTGTCAAGATCTAGTGAGTCAAAGACGTTCTCGAGTTCCTCAGTAGTGAGTGGCAATTCTTTGTGCAGCCTCTAAGAAATAGATGGAAAAATGACATCAACAATTTTCTGCTACTAGATATTTTACCAGCCTATTATGAACATTGTAAATAAAAAAATAACTTTTAAATAGGAAGGTAAAAAAATGCAAGATATGCACCCTAAATATTTAGAACCAAAACTTTGATGGCCATAGAATGGCTAAAAAATATAAAAACCTCATTTGAATAGACAGAGCTGTTTGGTTATACTAAAGCCACGACAGATAAAAAAAACAATAAAATAAAAAACAAGTGGTGTCCCCTTTAAGGACCCCTACTTTACCGTCATATCCGTACGTGTGATGAAGCCCTTTCCCTCGCTGTCACAGATCTGGAAAAAGTCCTCTTTTTTGTCCAACATAGCAATGTGTCCCCATTCTGCCTCCTTATTCACACTTTTCCTTGACTTTTCCTGCTTCTCATCCTGGTCTGAGCCACTGCTGATGACCTGTGTGGAACTAGCATGTCCAGTCTCTGACATGATTCCAGAATAACTTGCCTTGACTGTCTTAAACAGGTCAGGATGCAGTGCAGGCGAGAGACGTGACTCAAATGGGCTGGACATCAAAGCTAGGTCCAGTACGAAGAATTATCCTGATTAATTGAGGAGATGTAATGCATTGTTGTCTTGAACTGAATCTCTGCTGTGGGTCCCAGCTGGAAGTGCAAGAAAAAGTCATGTCAACAATCCTTTGAGTCTTTAGGAATGTTAAGACTTTGAGAAGTGAAATGCAGATTATTGTTGTATATGTGTTTGTGTGCATGCAGCAGAACAGATTTACAAGCCTTGAGCTTAAACTTCAGCCTCACTTTGGCTTTGAGTGAGAACTGTAAAAACGAAACATTTAATGTTTAATTGAACACTTGAATATTTTAACTCTAAGTAATAAAATTATAAAAGTTGCTAAATATATTTAGAATAAATATAATTGTGTGGGTGTGTGTGTGTATATGTGTGTGAATAATATATATACCTTGCTATGTGTACTGCATTAGGCTAACCGAGACTTGTCATTTGCACTTATATATTGTTGCTCTTTTGTTAGTTTTGACTGCTTTTATTGTCCTCATTTGTAAGTTGTTTTGGATAAAAGCGTCTGCTAAATGACTAAATGTAATGTAAATGTAAATGTAAAATTATGTATAGGAATGTACGGAAGATTATATGATAAGAAAAACTCTGTAATTTTGACATGCATATACAGTTAGTTATATTTAGTTCAATTTAATCAAGTTCATTTAGATCATGAAAAGTGATTGTAAATTTGTCAGTGCACATTTACAAAGCCACTGCTGATGTCATCTGTGTGCAGACCTGTCACTTTTTTTTTGCTTTGATGTCCCACCACCACAATGTCAAGGGGAAAAGGAAGAGGTTTCTGTGGTGAAATTTCCTGTTTGAACAGAAGTTGAATTTGCTAAGGTTTGGACAAGAGGCTATCAAGTATTTTATATTTATATTTAAGCATACACCAATTAAAATGACTCTGTTGTTTGTCTAAATGGTTCCATAAAGAACCTTTAACATCTGAAGAACCTTTCTGTTTCACAAAAAGGTTCTTTGTGGCGAAAGAAGGTTCTTCAGATTATAAAAAGATAAGAAAGAGATTGTTCTTTAAAGAACCTTTGACTGAATGGTTCTTTGTGTAAACAAAAATGGTTCTTCTATGGCATCGCTGTGAAGAAAGCACCTTTATTTTTAAGAGTGGGGTTGACAGACAGTAAGGTTGACGCACATATTGCTCCTCGTTTAGCAATAAAAGTTGAATGCCAGTGTTCTGAGTAATTTGTGACATTCAACTAAATACACAACGAAATACTGAATTAATGAAGCTTCAAACTACAATTATATGCATACGAAGTTCTTATAGAGAGCAATAAGTAAAATTACAATTCTTACCTGAACAATAAAACAAGTATTTTACTCTTCCAGGTATATGTCTACAATAATGTTAGTATTAACTTGTTTAATTAAATCCAGTAACTGAGTGCAGTTTGTGGAGAGCTTACTCGGTTTTATCATGGTGCGCGAGAAGAGGAGGAGGAACAGGGTTGCCAGGTTTTCACAACAAAACCCGCCCAATCGGTCTTTGTCAGTCACGTGCGTTTATTATGTGTGACGTCACCGAGGCGCCATTTTGAAGGTATCGTTGCATTGAGCAGTGACCTAAAAGTGTGCAGAGCCGTGCAGTAAAGACCGATTAAATCGTCATACTGGAGAAACAGATGCAAACCAAGTAGATACGGTACCGAGATAATCTCAGCGCTCGTCAGAATGCTCTCGATGGTGCCTCTGTAGAAGGTGCACATGATGGGGGCCGGGGCTCTGGCTCTTCTTAGTTTGCGTGTAAACACGTAATAACGTGTATTATGTAAAACTTATAATGCAAATGAAATCTTAAAATGATCTACTTAAAGGGGTAATAGGATGCCCATTTTTTTTTATATGATTCTTTAGGGTCTTAATGAAAAGTCTGTAACATAGTTTGGTTAACATTTCTCAACGGTAGTGTAAAAAACACCTTTTTACCCTGTCAAAAACAGCTCTTTTCAGATCAAGCCGATTTTGTAGCATTTTCCTTGAAATGTTAATGAGCTATGCTGACCCCACCCCTCTCTTCCTAGCTGCTCTCAGAGAGACTCCCCTTGTCCAAATACCCACACTTATGGTCTTGGCCACTTGAGAGCGCATAACAGGAAGTAAGTGTGCAAGACTGTCCCAGGTCTTAAAATTACCAAAGCGCAGTGCCCTTAACGCACACTAAACCCACACTATCTCGAATACCGCTCCGGAGCGGTATTCGAGGGTTATTGTATCCCATTATGCATCATGTTCTGGAAATAAATCGTGAGACTTTTTGCCAAGATCACGCGAGAGGTCACGGAAACCTTTCCAATGTAAGTTAAATATTAATAATAATAAGATATTACATATAATTTGGTGGAAAAACAAAGTGCTGTTTTAATAAGATAAGAATAAGATCTTTATTGCTGCAAAGATTAGTATATTTATTTTTGTACAACATTTGCAGCTGCTTTTTATCACTTAATTAAATTGTGTCGTCTATAGGGACTACTGAACAGACATTTATAAGTTGATTTTAAAATGCAAAGTATTGAAAATAATAATAAAACTCTGTAAACACTTTGCGCAATTGAAAATAATAATAAAACTCTGTAAACACTTTGCGTTTTTACAACACTATAAGTGTGTCCCATCAGGTAATGAGTTGTACACACACTTGTGGTCTTCATGCTCACTTGAACACTTGGGCCAAATACAGGAAATACGTCATATAAGTAGTCAAGAGGTCAAGTGCAAAGACCACAAGTGTGTGTATTTGGACAAGGCAACTGTTTACTTCAGCCGCATTCATCTGAAACTTGCTAACTAGCACATTAGCAAAGGCGATTTGCAAGGATTCATTACAAAACATTATACTCACTTCCTCTGTAGATGAGGCTGGATCATGAAAGATTCGCGCGAACATA